>NC_090725.1:334536003-334551003 GCF_036898095.1 Palaemon carinicauda
CATATATATGTATATATATATACATATATATAATATATATATATATATATATATATATATATATATATATATATAACATCTATCTTCGTTTTAAGTGTGCTTTATGGGTTATTAGGAGTTTGTTCTTATATAACTAAAATATACCCCTTTCTGATTGGGGATACTTTAACGTGGTGAAAAGGTTTGTATATCGCCATAATCAGCAAAACTGTATTGGTCAGGGCTGCCCATACCAGGTTGGTGAGCTGTGACCCATCATACAAAAATCTCCCACCACCACCAATCCGTGCTGTCCAGTGTGGTGCTGAAAATTGGCCAAAGGCCAGACATGAATTGACATGTCTGGGACCTTTGTCCTGCAGTGGACTTGAAATGGCTGTATTTGTTGTTGTATATATACTGTATATATAAAGTATATATAGAATATATATATATATATATATATAATATATATATATATATATATATATATATATATATATACATATATATATATATATATATATATATATATATATATATATATATATGTGTGTGTGTGTGTGTGTGTGTGAATAGCCTATGTATGTGTGCGTAAGTACAGATTATATAGATCAATATATATATATATATATATATATATATATATATATATATATATATATATATATATATATATATACATACATATATATATAAATATATATAAATATATGTATATATATATATATATATATATATATATATATATATATATATATATATATATATATATAAATTTGTGTGTGTAACATTGACCGATAAAAATAGCAACTATGGTTTTTAAAATAAAAAAATCTATTTTATATATGGTTGAAAGAGTGCTAAATTTTGTATAAAGGATTTAATTAACAATTTTCTAAATTCCTCTTGTATCATGATATACCAGCGTACAAGTTTAAAAAAAGCTTTACAAAACATGCCAGAATTTAGTCTGCTTATAAAAGAGGCACACGCAACATGATGTAAAATACACAGAAATATGTCAATGCTCTTTTCAAAATGATGGCAAATATTTTGGCTGTTCTATTTTATTTCTTTTCTATTTTTTTAATTCTATAGTTTATATATAAAAGATCTAATTTAATGTTGTTACTGCTCTTAAAATATTCTATTTTGATTATAGTTTTTTTTTATTTCCCTGCTTCTTTTCGTCACTGGGCTATTTTTCCACGTTTGAGCCCTTGGGCTTATACCATCTTGCTTTTCCAACTAGGGTTATAGCTTAGCTAATAATAATAATAATAATAATAATAATAATAATAATAATAATAATAATAATAATAATAATAATAATTTGAAAAAAAAAATATATGTACCATTTCATGACGATAACTCATACCGTATAATCCCTCCTAAATAATATTTTATTATAAACTTTATATATAAAAATACACTTCATTAACTCCTGTCCTCAAAGCCAACAGAATCCCTTGGCCCCTAGGCAAGGACACCTCGCAATTAGCAGCACAGCAAGAGGATGAAGAGCATCCGGGAATGCAACTAATTGCATTATACCGAAACTCGTGACCGGTTCGACTGGACACTCAAAGAGATGATGGAAGTTCTCGTCATCAAGATGGTATATCCGATCCTAGTGGTTGGAGAACTGTGGAATGCCCATTCTCCTTTCAATTATAAGGGGTAAATATAGTATATGTAGAATAAACAATTATTCATGCAAACGTTCAGCTGGGCTCTACAAGGCACTAAAATAGTTGGAAGAAACCCAGGCCTACATGGCTGAGGACTGAAATATAATCGTCGAATACAAAAGACGACTTAATTTGTCACATTTTACTGTCTTTAACAAATACTCTCACGTAATGAACTTCCTCACTTAGAGGTGTCTGGTTTCAGTTCCAATTTCATCAGAATAGATGCTCATCAGAACGTCAGCCGGACAAGTCCAACCTCCCACTGTGGTGCCCAACCACAGCAGTATCCTCCCCAGGTAAACAGCTTAAACTCACAGTACCGGGCTAGGATCGATCTACTGCTATGCGAATGCTAGGCAAACACGTTACCAATGAACTTAAATGTAATAACTTTTCCCATTATACATTACTTTATTTACGTTCTAATCAGGTTTACAAATAGCATTTGGGGGACCATGGCATGGCAACACTCAAAACTAAATTTTTAATTACAACAAAGTTAGGTTAAGTTTCAACATGAATATACAATCTTACAATTAGGCTTATTCGTCTTTGCAAAGTTCATATACATCTTGGAGAAGTTTAAATTGCTTTATAAATCCACCCTTCGCGCATTCTTGGCCCAAAGAACGAAATTGAGAAGCCTAAAAATACCTAATTGTCGGTAATAGCATAAGAAAGTATTTTACGAAGTAATGTTGTACAGGTCACTAAAGATATTAATATCTACATTCAACATTTTCCTAGAAAAATATTCTATCTTTCTTACATTACTGGTTATTCTATTAGAATTTAACATTGTACTGTGGCTTAATCAAACGACATACCAAGCTTTTGAGGATAACAATGACATATAAAATCTAAGATTATGAAACAGGCAATGGCAAGCTTAAACAGGTTTTCTATTATCATTGAGAGAGAGAGAGAGAGAGAGAGAGAGAGAGAGAGAGAGAGAGAGAGAGAGAGAGAGAGAGATTGCATTACATTGTACGAGAGTGTACGAAATACAAGCTCATCACAGTACATTGATGGAAGGTTAAAACGATAAAACATACCAATTTTACTGATTGATCTTAAGTGATATATAATACAATTATTCTGCTGGTTATCACATAACCTATACACGATACAAATGTACTTGGATTTATATATATATATATATATATATATATATATATATATATATATATATATATATATATATATATATATATAGATGGATAGATAGATAGATAGGTAGATAGATAGATGAATAGATAAATTGATAGACGAATAGATATATACAGTATATATATATATATATATATATATATATATATATATATATATATATATATATGTGTGTGTGTGTGTGTGTGTGTGTGTGTGTGTGTCTGTACAATAAGCTGCGTATTCTTACACCAATTAAACATTACTTATGAAATGTTACTTCGTTAAAACTTTCTTTTTTCTAGTCGTAGCAAAATATGTTCTCATTTACCTTTACTTTTTGTCTGAAAAAGAAAAATCGCTTATCTAACTTTCTACTGTAAATAATACTGTGTTTTACCCTACATTGTATTTCTTTTATAAATATTTAATTTCTATTGTTTATTATCTCTCTTGTAGTTTATCATATTTCCTTTCCTCGCTAGCTTATTTTTCCCTGTTAGAGCCCTAGGGCTTATAGCATCTTGCTTTTCCAACTAAGGTTATAGCTTAGGTTGTAATAATAATAATAATAATAATAATAATAATAATAATAAGAAGAAGAAGAAGAAGAAGAAGAAGAAGAAGAAGAAGAAGAAGAAGAAGGAGGAGGAAATATTTATTTCTATGATGTTACTGTTCTTAAATTATTTTATTTTTCCTTGTTTCTTTTCCTTACTAGCCTATTTTCTCTATTAGGCCCCCTGGGATTATAGCATCCTGCTTTTCCAACTGGGATTGTATTTTAGTAAGCAATAATAATAATAATAATAATAATAATAATAATAATAATAATAATAATAATAATAATAATAATAATAACTCGGTCGACCTTTTGCTCGACCATGATATTGACCTTTGACCTAGGACTTTCAAAAATGGAATCACTTCCACCTCTAAGCATAACAATTAATCCATGATAGTTTCACTACTCTACGAATAAAATTGTGACAAGGAAGTTGTTCACAAACAAACAGACAAACAGGGGCGAAAACATAACATCCTCCCAACTTCTAAATATCAACATTCTTTTTCCTACCTTTCCACTATCTAAAAGACTTTCATAGTACAACCGCTCCTGAGAAGGATGCTCAGCGGAGGCAGGAAAACAATGGGACAAAAGATTTCACCGGTACTCTTATCTCAACGTCAACAAATATGACAATGACAAACAGAAGAAAATGTCCTTTCCAGAGGTTAGGGAAGTCCACTGACAACAACGGCTCGGTTGCGCGGTTCAATTATTATTATTATTATTATTATTATTATTATTATTATTATTATTATTATTATTATTATTATTACCTCCGCCAACGAAGTTGGAAGGAGGTTATATTTTACCGTATGCTTGTGTGTTTGCGTGTGTGTGTGTGTGTGTGTGTTTTTTTTTTTTTTGTTAGGGAACAGCTTCCTGGCCAGAATTTTAATAGTAATGAAACTTGCAGGGATTCACTGTTATTTAAGAAGCTGGAAAGGATTAAATTTTGGAAGGTCAAGGGCACAGACAAGCAAAATCTCCAATTCACGTAATCCGCCATAGGTTTGGAGATCATAGTCACAGACACTTCAAACTTGGTTCATATTTGAGTGTATGAAATTCCACGCCAATTAATACATGTTGAGGTCAAAGGTCAAGGTCAAGCAAAAGGTCGATTTGGTGCTCCTCTAGCATAAAATATAATTTATGAAATGACCTGACGCCAGTTACCTAGAGAAAGCCTATGGTGACCTGATCAGAGGACTGAAGGCGAGAAAAAGTCTGCAGGGCTAATCTTAGGGCGTTTCAGACCTTGGGTTTTTATCCGTTTTAGTATCTCACACAATACGCCTTCAGCGTAGTGTTAAGACTTTTGTGATAGGGCTTAGAGGAAGCTTATAACATTCAATTAAAGGTTTAAAGGCCGTTCATGAATGGCAGAGGCAAGGGACAGTGACATTGCCCTATATACAGTAGTAAGACAATATCCTAGAGACTGACCATATATACATATGATCAGCGCCTAAATCCCCTCTCCACCCAAGCTAGGACCAAGGATGGCCAGGCAATAGCTGCTAATGACTCAGCAGGTAAATTTATAGGCTCCTTCAAACCCCCCATCATTGCAATGACCAAAGGAACTAACGAGTTTGAGCGGGACTCGAACGTCAGTTAGGTGATAACCAGGCAAGGACTTTACCAACAGACTACCACAGCCCGAAATCAAACATTTAGCAACAAAAACAAATGGAACCGTTTCTAGTACGCCGTAGCCTCAGACATGTCTGTATGCAAGTCTGGGGTTTGGCCAGTTTTCATCATCATGTTGGCCAACTGCGGATTTGTGACTGTGCAGAGACTTTTGTCTGATCGTTAACAGCAAACCCACCTTGTATGGATGGCCTTGACTAGTACATAGTGATTCAATTTTGAAAGTCATAGTCATAGGTCAGGGGTCAAGGTTAAGGTCGAGCAAAAGGTTAATCGAATTAACCCTAGCCTCGAGAAATAAGCTGCCGTGGTGGAGGTCTGCACTCTCAAGTGTGCTTTTCTAGTCATAAATCTGCAAAGGACCAAAGGGATACAAGGTGTTCCTAATAGATGGCTCATGGAATGGGTAATATAGGGCCTATATATGGCCAACAACGGACTAGATACAAATATATATATATATATATATATATATATATATATATATATATATATATATATATATATATTATTAGCAAAGATACAACCCTAGTAGGAAGAGCAAGATGCTATAAGGGAAAGGGCTCCAATAGGAAAAAAATATCTCGGTGAGGAAAGGAAATAAGGAAATAAATAAACGATTTTAGAAAAAATTAACAATAAACTTTTTAAAAACAGTAACATCAAAATAGATATGTAATGTATAAAGTATATTATTATCATTAATTGCTAAGCTACAACCCTAGTTAGATAACTGGGATGCTATAAGCCCAGGGGTTCCAACAGGGAAAATACCCCAGTGAGGAAAGGAAACAAGGAGAAATAAAATTCTTTAAGAACAGTAGCAACATTACAATAAATATCTCCTAAATAAACAATAAAAGCTTTCACAGAACAAGAGGAAGGGAAATAAGATAGAATAGCGTGCCCGAGTGTACCCTCAGACAAGAGAACTCCATATATATATATATATATATATATATATATATATATATATATATATATATATATATATGTATATATCATATATATATATATATATATATATATATATATATATATATATATATATATATATATATATATATATACATGTATATATATAAGATCGGGATCTAACACTGAAAAGGACTATAATAGAGAGAAGTGAATAAGGTCGAGCAAAGATCTGGCGGTAAAGTTAGTGTTCAAGAAGCGTTTTAAACGTTATAAATGTAGATGCTGTCTGATCAAAGCTCTAGCAGTAATTTTAGTCTTTTGGGATCATTGTTTTACAAGAACTAAAGGTATAAACTCTGGCTGATCCTAAGCTGAGGCCTGTGACACTTTTTTTTTTTTTTTTTTTTTTTTTTTTTGTGCTCACGGCCTGATAGATTTCCCGGGTAAAATTACAAGATCTTTATCCTTCCAGCTCCTGTCCCTCTGAGCAGGTGATTGGGTGTCTGGTAGGCTGGCCTCATAGGCCTAACTGGTGATTCATTGGCGAAGAAAGAGAGGGTTTGAGCGCTGAGCGTACGTTGATATGATTGGTTTCTATAGTCAATTCTTTTTAGTGAGGCAGATTTGCACCGACTCGCAGGGGTGCCCTTTTAGCTCGGAACAGTTTCCTGATTGCTGATTGGTTGGACAAGATCATTCTAACCAATCAGATAGCAGGAAACTTGTCCGAGCTAAAAGGGCACCGCTGCGAGTCAGTGCAAATGCGCCTCACTAAAACAAAAAAAAAAAAAAAAAAAAAAAAAAAGGAGTATAGGACATAACCTGCCAGTTCCTTCTACTGCTCATAAGTGACCTTTAAACATGAAAGATGCTGACGTCAGGGAAAAAAATATATCTATATTGCTTCAGTAATACTGAAGGAAGTTTTATAAAATAACCGATTTCTCAATATTACTATCATTCTTAGCTAGAGTTATGGTGGCTGATGTGGTAACGTCTCTGACTGGTGAACGCCAGACTAGGGGTTCGAGTCTCCCTCAAACTCGTTACTTTCTTTGGTCGCTGCAACCTTACCATCCTTGTGAGATAAGGATGGGGGGTCTGGGGGACCCTATAGGTCTATCTGCTGAGTCATCAGCAGCCATTGCCTAGCCCTCCATGGTCCTAGCTTGAGTGGAGAGGGGGGCTTTGGCGCTGATCATATGTATATATGGTTAGTTTCTAGGGCATTGTCCTGCTTGTAGGGCAATGTTACTGTCCCTTGCCTTTGCCGTTCATAATCGGCCTTAAAACCTTTAAGCTACAATACTACTTGAAAAAGCAGGGTGTTATAAGCCCAAGGGCTCAAACAGGGAAAAATAACTATGTGAGGAAAGGAAACAAGAATATAATCTATATTAGAAGCAATAAACAATTGAATTAAAATATTTTAAGAACAGTAACAATATTAAAATAGATCATTCATATATAAACTATTAAGAGAGACTCGTGTTAGCCTGTTCAACATAAAAATATTTGCTGTAAGTTTAAACTTTTGAAGGAATTTTGATAATAAAAAACTTTTTTGTCTATCTACTGTATTTCCCTTTCAACTAAAAAAATAAAAATAATGATAACAAGAATAATAAATATTATTATTATTATTATCATTATTATTATTATTATTAGTAGTAGTAGTAGTAGTAGTAGTAGTAGTAGTAGTAGTAGTAGTAGTTAAATGGCCTTTCTAGTTTAATGACTTTTTTACCGTTTCCTTTCTTCTTTATCTATAACGTCGTGGTCTTTTTATAACGTCGTGGTCTTTTTCTTTGCTTTATTACAACTTCCGATCAATTCACCCCTTCTACCTACAACATATCCTTGCTCTTTACTATCATTACAAACTCCTAAACTACTTTAAAAGATTCTTGTTTTTCCTAACCTAAGGTTTAAAGGTTTAAAGGCCGCTCATGATTGGTAAATGCAACGTACAGTGAAATTGCCCTATCAAGCAGGACAATGCCCTAGAGACTGACCATATATACATATGATCAGAGTCCGAGCCCCTTCCCCACACAAGCTTGGACCAACTAGGGCCAGGCAATGGCTGCTGATGACTCAGCAGATAGACCTATAGTCTACCACAAACCACGCATCCTTAGCTCAAAAGGATGGTGAGGTTACAGCGACCAATGAAACTAACGAGTTTGAGCTGGACTCGAACCCCAATCTGGCGTTCACCCGTCAGGGACGTTACCACATCGGCCACCACAACCCTAGGTATAGAAGTCAACATTCTTTGAAATAATAATTACCGAGAAATATGAAGCAATAACCCATTTACCACACTCTCAGGATGAGCTCCTTTGCCATTTTCATAGACCTTCATGTGTAAAACCCTCTTCTTATAATTACCTCGCGAGAAACAGGGATTATCTTTCTACTAGAAAATATTTTGGCCTTAATTTTAATAACCTTATTTGATACTCTACTAAAACGACGTAAAAATAATTATCTATGCCTTGATATAACATATTATACTAGTGTATGCGACCCGTCAAAAATGAGTATTAAATATTTAGATAAGCACACACAGAATAAAGTCTTCCTACCCCCCTCCCTCTCTCCTAACTACAACACTGGTATAACTACTACTCACCTCCTCTGCGAGGGACTGTAACAGACCAAGCATAATACGTCTGCCAATGCCGCTTGGCATGGCAGGAAAATACACATACACACACATACACACACATATATATATATATATATATATATATATATATATATATATATATATATATATATATATATATACATATACATATATATACAGTAGATATATAAATATATATATATATACATACATACATACATATATATATATATATATATATATATATATATATATATATATATATTATATAAATAAATATATATATATATATATATATATATATATATAAATATATATATATATATATATATATATATATATATATATATATATATATATATATATATATCTATAAATATATATATATATATATATATATATATATATATATATATATATATATATATAGTATATATACAAACACACGCGCGCATCTAATACCAATCGTTGGCTTCTTCCTTCTCTACACCAACAACTAATCTAATCAGCATCCTCTTTCCTCTTTACCTCTCGCTAACATCCACTCATCGTCTCCCTATTACCGCCATTATGGCCTTACAAGATGAAAAGAGGAAGGCGATTAACCCATTCACTGGCCAAATGACATCAGTGAAAAGAATCCTCCGAGGAAACTACCTATAGCACAAACGTTTAACTTGAAAACACGTCGTGCACGTTAGCAATGCCAAGGGGTTGCAACTCTGAAATGTGGTTGGATTGCAGACTATTCAGGTGTGAAGTCGTTTTCATGATTATATTTTCAACATTAGGCGGTTTTACATAACGGAGGGTCGTTTCAGAGAATAACAATGAAAGTTACTACTACACTCATCCTTTAACTGCTGCATCGTGGAAAATATAGGAATTAACATTAATTAGGAATGCCTTAACAACTTAAGATTTGTAAAGGACATAGTTGTGTTTAGTGAATCACGGGAGGAAATGTTAAAGATGATAGAAGATTTCAACAGAGAAAGCATAAATGTAGGACTGAAAATGAATATGAGTAAAACTAAGATAATGTTCCATGAAATAGCAGAGATAACAAATAGGGGTTATGGACCAACCTCTATAGATTGTTAATGAATATAAGTCCTAAGGATAGACAGTAGATGTTTTCCCTGATCATGAGACCGAAATTAAAAGAAGGATAAGCATGGGAAAGGGAGCTTTTGGCAAACAAAATGAAATTATGAAAAGTAAAATGCCACTTTCTCTGAAAAGAAAAGTATCTAATCCGATGGTCCTACCAGTTTTAACTTATGCAGCAGAATTTTGGAGCCTTACTAAAGCCTTAGAACATAAGCTAGTTACTACTCGGAGATCTATGTTATGAGTAATGGTGGGATTAACAATAAGAAACAAAATAAGAGCAATATGGTACCAGGAGCAAACTAAAGTAGAGGATAATCTGACAAGGAAAAGAAATGAACGTGAGCGAGACATATAATGACAATGACAGATAACATATGGACATTAAGAATAACAGAATGATTCCCTATAGATTGCAAACAAATCAGGGGAAGAAAGAGAAGACAGTGGATTGACGAGCTAAGAAAATTTGCGGGTATAAAATGGTACATAAAGACCATAAACAGACAGGAATGGAAGGACCTGTCTGAAGACTTTGTCATACAGTGGACTAGTTACGGTTGTTGTTAATTATATATATATATATATATATATATATATATATATATATATATATATATATATGTATATATATATATATATATATATATATATATATATATATATATATATATATATATATATATATATATATATATAAATATATATCATATATTATATATATAAAGATATATTATATAATATATATATATATATATATATATATATATATATATATATATATATATATATATATATATATATATAATCACCAAAGCAAATGAGAAATTTTGTAGAGATTAGGGACTACGAATTAATATCATTCAAAGGCAAAAATCGCTTCTAAAAAATTGATTCCCATGAAATGGGAATCCACCTAATTAATTTCCCCATTCCTACCATCAAAAGTTTTGCAGCGGAATTATCATTAGCACCGTGAATGAACATCGATAAAGAAATGACAGGAACTCGTATAAATCATGACCTAATTAATCGATTTTGCTTCCAGGGATTCGAAATGATCATAGAAATTGGGTTTCTATAATATGCAATCAATGATTCACTTGAAAAAAAAGAAAAGAGAATAAGATTTTTCATAACTCTGACCACCCTTTACATTCAGATCTTCCTGGACAATTCCATCCTGTTCGTAATACTATGCTCAATTTTTCTTAATGAGGCGCATTTGTACTGACTCGCAGCGGTGCCCTTTTAGCTCGGAAAGGTTTCCTGCTCTCTGATTGGTTAGAATTATCTTGTCCAGCCAATCAGCGATCAGGAAACTTTTCCGAGCTAAAAGGGCACCACCTCGAGTCAGTGCAAATTTACCTCGCTAAAAAGAATTGACTATAGGCAGGCACTTAATTCTAATAGTCAGGCATACTCCATCATGAGGATCAATACTACACAGTATTCCAGAAGTTTTATTCCAGCTGTGACCAAGTTGTGGAATGATCTTCCTAATTGGGTTGTTGTATAAGTAGAACTTAAAAAGTTCAAAGTTGCAGCAAATGTTTTGATGTTGAACAGGCTGACATAAGTCTTTTTATAGTTTACATATGATATATCTGTTTTGACGTTGTTTTTAAAATGATTCATTGTTAATTTGTTCTCATCACTTATCTATTTCCTTATTTCCTTTCCTCACTGGACTATTTTTCCCTATTGTAGCCCTTGGGCTTATAGCATACTGCTTTTCCAACTAGGGTTGTAGCTTGGCTAATAATAATAATAATAATAATAATAATAATAATAATAATAATAATAATAATAATAATAATAATATTTCCGATTTAAGCTTTTCCAACTAGGGTTGAAGTTGGCTAGTAATAATAATAATAATAATAATAATAATAATAATAATAATAATAATAATAATAAATATAATAATAATAATAATAATAATAATATCTCCGATCTAATATATCGGTGCAGAACTGAGCAATAAAAATGACCAGGGTCATAATACCCGAACGACTTGACCTAATTCCTTTTTATATGGCTATTAAACCAGGCTGGGAAGCACAATGCTGGTACCGATATACATCTCGAATATTAAAGATGCTTTCAGATAACGTATGTCTCGCTAATTATCACTCCTAATTAAGACTGGAGCAGTTAGATTATCACTCTTTTCGTTTTCAAATTGTATCGTACTGCATGGGACATCAAAGATTTGTTTTATAGTTGACATAAGTTAACAACATGATATCTTACAAATCTAAAAAAGATGCAAGGAGTTGCTAATGAGAAATACAAACATGATTTTCGATTTTTATACATTGGTACAGTTGATTTCATTAATTCCGGTACACTGACGTCTCCTTAGCTTCCCATGAAGTGTACCGGAATTAATGAAGCCAACTGTACTAAGATGGTTTTAGACCCAGGGCCAGCCAATGGGACCGGTCACATTATTAAGCGGACCGGTTATGTTAATCAGCTGACTGGTCAGACCATTCAATGGACAGGTCAGGTCATTCAGTGGACCGGTCAGGTCAATCAGCTGACTGGTCAGAACATTCAATGGACAGGTCAGGTCATTCAGTGGACCGGTCAGGTCAATCAGCTGACTGGTCAGACCATTCAGTGGACAGGTCAGGTCAATCAGCTGACAGGTCAGACCATTCAGTGGACAGGTCAGGTCAATCAGCTGACTGGTCAGACCATTCAATGGACAGGTCAGGTCATTCAGTGGACCGGTCAGGTCAATCAGCTGACTGGTCAGACCATTCAGTGGACCGGTCAGGTCAATCAGCTGACTGGTCAAGTCATTCAATGGACCTTTCAGGTCATTCAGCAGATTTGTCGAGTCATTCAAAAGAACGTTCAGGTCATTCAGCTGACTGACTGGTCAGGTCATTAAACAGACCTGTCAGATCATTCAGTGGACCTGTCAGGTCATTCTGCAGACTGGTCAGGTCATTAAACAGACCTGTCAGATCATTCAGTGGACCTGTCAGGTCATTCTGCGGACTGGTCAGGTCATTAAACAGACCTGTCAGATCATTCAGTGGACCTGTCAGGTCATTCTGCGGACTGGTCAGGTCATTAAACAGACCTGACAGGTCATTCAGTGGACCTGTCAAGTCATTCAGAGGACCTGTCAGGTCATTAAATAGACCTGTCAAGTCATTCAGAGGACCTGTCAGGTATTTAAATAGACCTGTCAAGTCACTCAGTGGACCTGTCAGGTCATTAAATAGACCTGTCAAGTCATTCAGTGGACCTGTCAGGTCATTAAATAGACCTGTCAAGTCATTCAGTGGACCTGTCAGGTCATTAAATAGACCTGTCAAGTCATTCAGAAGACCTGTCAGGTCATTCAGAGGACCTGTTAGGCCATTCAGCAGACCTGTCAGGTCATTAAATAGACCTGTCAAGTCATTCAGAAGACCTGTCAGGTCATTCAGAGGACCTGTCAGGTCATTCTGCGGACCTGTTAGGCCATTCAGCAGACCTGTCAGGTCATTCAGCAGACAGGTCAGTCCATTACAAACATTAATTTCTCACAAAAAAAAAAAAAAAAAAAAAAAAAAAAAAAAAAACACTGGTCAAAGCATCGTTTGCAAACAGAAAATATATATCTTGCATATCTTGTATTCTATTCAAGTTAACTTGGGTTTGGCATATAAGCATAAATTCTATTCTAAACCAAAGCCGTCCACTGATCTACAGATATTGACACAAGAATGCTTATTCATCTTTAATTTGCCTCTTGTGATTATGTGTTCCATCTTTCACAAAGTTAATCTTATGGCCATTCCTGATAAGGTTTTACAAAACCCCAATTTTTTTTTTTTCAATAATGAAACTAGTTTTTCCTCCTTGAACATTATGTAGTAAAATTAAAGACAAATTTTCATTACGATTTTTAGCATTATACTCTATTGCATTTCTACAATTGTGAGATATTTGACAGAGAATATCACTTGCTTGAGTTCGAAAGTCACAATTCTTGGAAATGTGGAGTAAAAGGTTTTTGATGGACGCCTTTAACCTTTCGCCAGGCTCTCTGACGACACTGCGCATCCCACATCTGACAACACATCACTCAGAAGAAACTTTATCAAAGATATGAAGTAAAGATATTTACCAGACACCCGTAGAAGAGACTCTTTAGCTATGATAGGACGCTCCTCTAGAACACTCCAAAGTCAACTATTGTTCTCTAGTCATGGGTGGAGTCATAGCCTCTGTACCATGGCCTTCAACTGTCTTGGATTAGAGTTCTCTTGCTTGGGGGTACAATTGGGCCTTCTGTTCTATCTTATATCTCTTATGTCTCTTATACATAAAGGGTCTAATTTAATTGTTACTGTTCTTTAAATATTTTATTTGATTGTATATTCTTCTCTTGTAGTATATTTATTTCCTTGTTTTCTTTCCTCACCGGGTTATATTTTCCCAGTTGGGCCCCTTGGGCTTATAGCATCTTGCTTTCCCAACTAGGGTTAAAGCCTACCTTATAATAATACCACTAGAGTTATTGGGTCCGTTGACTAGCCAGAATACTACATTGGATCCCTCTCTCTGCTTACGGATGCTATAACCCTAGGGACTCCAAAGAGGAAACATAGTCCAGTGAAGAAAGGAAATAAAACAGTAAATAAACTATATAAGAAATAATAAACCGTTAAAATAGAACATTTTAAGAACAGTAGCAGCATTAAAACAGATCTTCTATATCTAAGCTATAAAAAGAAACTTATGTCAGCTTGTTCAACATAAAAACATTTGCTGCAAGTTTGAACTTTTGAAGTTCAACCAATTCAACTACCCGATTAAGATGATCATTCCACAACTTATGACAGCTGGAATAAAACTTCTAGAATACTTTGTAGTATTGAGCCTCATGATAGAGAAGGTAAAGCTATTTGAATTAACTGCATACCTTTGTTCTCATTAAAAAATAACATCCGAAAAGAGGCCACGTTATACTGTTTGAAAGTTAAAAATTCCTTAATGCAGAACGGGAAAACCAACACCAACTATACACGGTCCAGAATATTGATGAGTTTTGCCATTAAATGATACGTTAAAAACAACCCTTTGAGGAAAAGGAAAACTGAAAGAGGTAAAAATGAGAATCGTATAATCTGAAATTTGAATTAGAAACGGGAAAAATGAAATTCAGTGGAAAAGCATAATAATAATAATTATTATTATTATTATTATTATTATCATTATCATTATTTGCTAAGCTACAACCCTAACTGGAAAAGCAGGATGCTATAAGCCCT
>NC_090725.1:334556003-334593503 GCF_036898095.1 Palaemon carinicauda
TTAGATTTCGCCAGTCGACTCTTTGTTGAGATTTTAATTCAATACTTCACCAATCATCATCTACTTCACGCTTCAAAGTCCTCAGCCATGTAGGCCTGAGTCTTCCAAGGATAGATATATTTCTTTCCTATCACACTGAACGGCATTGCCAAAAGTATTACTACTTGGGTCTCTCCCCGTCCCTCAGGTAGCGGGAGAGTGAGTAGTCATACCCTGGTGAGAGGGGGTACCCCAGGAGGTAGTTAGGGAAGAGGGAGGGGGTTGGAAGGGTTGAATCTGAGTGTGTACAGTGCATTTCTATCTAAATATTTAGCAGGCATTTCTTGGCAGGTCGCGTACACTAGTCTTACAGTAAAAATGTATTTTCATAAATAACTGTAAACAATGTCTAGAGAATTCCATTAAAATACAAAAAGATTTTTTTAGAAGAAACACTATTAAATGGAAAAAATAATACCAAAGTATGGGTTTTTGAAAAAAGAATTTTTTTGAAAAAAAAATATTAAATAGAAAAAACTAAAAATACATAAATACAATAAGATTTTCAGAAAAAAATACTTATAAATAAAAAAAAATATTAAAGTATGTGTTTTTTAAAGCATTCCTCTAATTCACCTACAAGATAAAATATGGAAAAAAAAAGTAATTTCCACCCTAAATGAAATGACAAAGCTAGCGAGGGAAAAACTGAAAATACAAGATTTTTAGGGAAAAAATACTATTAAATAGAAAAAATATCAAAATATGAGTTTTTTAAAGCATTCATCTCATTTACCTATACGATAAAATATGGAAAAAAAATATTAATTTCAACTCTAAAGTAAATGACAAAGCTATAGCGAGGAACTGTAAACCACCGAGGAAAAACTTCAGTCGAAAGTGCCAATAATCTCTGCGGCAGGCGCCTTAACCTTCCAATATCGCAGAAGCTCTTGGCCAAAGTGTCGAATCCGGTAAAATTCTTGTCAAAACCTTTCAATATCTCGCAGAAGTTGTTTGGGAACCGTCAGGAACTCCTGACAGACAGACATTTCACCCGAAAATAACACTCTCGGCTGAGGTTTGGTGATATGGTTTACGGGTTATGAGAATTACCAAAAGCAATTCTGTGACATTTGGACGCAATTCTGTGACATTTGGACAGACAGATTTCGTAAAGAATTCAAAGACTTATTATAATTGTTGTTGTTGTTGTTATTACTAGCTCAGTTCCAACCTTAGTTACAAAAGCTGGAGGCTATAAGCCCAAGGGCTCCAACAAGGGAAAAATGGCCCAGTGAGGAAAGGAAACAAGGAACTATGTAAACTACAAAAGAAAAAATTAATCAAAATAAAATACTGTTAGAAAGTAGAGGCATTTAAATAGATCTTTCATATATAATCTAAAAAAAAAAAAAAAAAAAAAAAAAAAAAAAAAAAAAAAAAAAAAAAAAAAGAGAGAATTACGTAAACAAATTGTGTTACATTCCAACAAATGGATGTCGTAAAGGTTTCCTAGACCTTGTAGTTGTGTATTAATGTTGGCCATCACGCAGAAGGTTTAAAAGATTAAAGGCCGCTTATGAATGGCAAAGGCAAGGAACAGTGACGCTGCCCTAGCAAGCAGGACAATGCCACCGAGATTGATCCTATGATCACATGATTAGCGCCCAAGACCCCTATCCATCAAATATGGGATCAGGGAGGGACAAGCAAAGGCTGCTGATGCCTCAGCAGGAAGACCTATAGGCTTCCCCAACCCTCCATCATTAGCTCACAAGGGATAGTGAGGTTGCAGACACTAAAGGAACTAACGAGTTTGAGCTGGACTCGAACCCCCAGTCTGGCAATCACCAGGCGGAGACGTTACAAATAGGGCCACACCAACCCTATACTTGCACTCTATCAAATTCCCAGTTACTGACCTGGGTATCTGATCTGGATATTATTAATCTCTGATAGCGTTGGTTATAAGAAATGAATTCCCGGCTAGAGTGGATATGAATGTTGTTGAGGTGGTTTGGCCATGTAGAGAGAATGGAAAAAGGCCGTCTGCTGAAGAGGGTGCTGAATGCAAGAGTTGATGGGGAGAAGTACAAGAGGAAGGCCAAGGTTTGGGTGGATTGTAAGGGGTGAAAGAAATCTCTATAGAAGGATAGATGAGACAAAAGAACGTGCTAGAAATAGGTATGAATGGCAAACAATTGCAGCGCAGTTCCGATAGGCCCTGCTCCCTTCCTCCTCCGGTCGCCTTGGTGACCGCTGAGGTAACGGCAGTAGGAGATTCAGTATATGAAGATTAATTTATGGGGGATAACGGGGAAGGTGGACTGTGGCACCCTAGCAGTAGCAACCAAACTCGGCTGAATCCCTCGTCAGGCTGGGAGGAGCGAAGAAGAAAAGTCCCCTTTTGTTTGTTTTTTTCAATGTCAGCTACCATCCCCCCAAAATTGGGGAAAGTGCTCTGGTATATAGATAGACCGTAGTTCTGTGAATTCTTTGCTCAATGTTGCATAGAATTTTTCATAATTCTGATTATCCTTTGCATTTAGATCTTCCCATCCAATACGTAGTACTCAAATTTGCAGTTAATTCTGCAAGTCTTGCATTCGCCATCATAAGGCTCAAAAGTAAATAGTACTCAGGACGTTTTATTCCAGCTGTGATCAGATTCTGGAATGACCTTCCTAATCTGGCAGTTGAATAGATGAAAATTCAGAAGTTTATACATTTTGCAAATGTTTTTCTACTCAACAGGTTGATTTACGTCTCGTTTCATAGTATAAAACATGACTGATCCACTTTCATTTTATTACTGATAATAGGAGTTTATATTCTTTTATATCATTCTGCTTTCCATGTAGGAGCACTTGGGCTTGTAGCATCCAGCTTTTCAAGGTAGGGTTGTATTTGACTACTTTTTAAAGGATTAAAGGCTTCAACTCTACGTCTTCCAGCTCTTCTAGTGTCTTGTGGAGCCCAGCTTAGGGATACACAGGTGTGAAGAGAGAGAGAGAGAGAGAGAGAGAGGAGAGAGAGAGAGAGAGAGAGAGAGAGAGAGAGAGAGAGAGAGAGAGCTGTTTATAGAAACAGGATAATAAAAAGTACATCTAATATTGTAAAATTTAAAAAAAAATCAAAATGCTCGCGGGTCAAAGAACAATTCCCTTGAATATAAGTTTCAATTAGGAAAAAAAAACAAGTTTCAATTAAAATGTTATAGGTCGAGGTGCCGCTCTTCTTTAAAAGCCTTTTACAATCCAATCTTCTCTCTCTCTCTCTCTCTCTCTCTCTCTCTCTCTCTCTCTCTCTCTCTCTCTCTCTCTCTCTCTCTCTCCCTCTTGGGGATGTGATACAGAGTTGCAGCGGCAGTTGCAGAAAAATGTTTCTTGGAACAACAAAGAGGAAAATAGAAAAATGTACAAAACTTCACGATGAAACAATTGTATAAACACTTACAAAAACTATTTTTCAAAAAGAAAATTGTAAAGTTATGTTCTTTTAACACCAACAAGTCAGCTGAATAGCCTCCTGGGGCTAATAAAGTGCTAACGTGTTCGCCTAGCATTCGCATGACAGTGGATCGATCCCAGCCTGGAACCGTGAGTTTTAAGCTATATACTGGGGAAGCCACTGCTGTGGTTGGCACCTAAGTAGGGGGTTGGGCTTGCCCAGCTAACGTTCTGGTGAGCATCTATTCTGAACCCAGACACCTTTAAATGGACAACATTCACTCCCCGTTGAGAGAGAGAGAGAGAGAGAGAGAGAGAGAGAGAGAGAGAGAGAGAGAGAGAGAGAGAGAGGAGACCCATTTTATTCTATCGGAGTTTATATCAATAAGAGCAATCGGAACCAAATCCTGATGGAAAGGTATTAAGCTCCCAATATAACTTAATCTGACCGGGAAACAATTTCTATGAAAGAAATATTTTCATTCATGTTGAGAGCGTAATTAATACGTTTTCCTCTTAACCTTTCCTATGTAATAAATAGAAATTCTCTGGCTCTCTCTCTATATATATATATATATATATATATATATATATATATATATATATATATAATATATATATATATGTGTGTGTGTGTGTGTATGTGTGTGTATGTATATATACATATATATGTATGTATGTATATATATACACATATATAAGCTATATATATATAAAACACATATATATATATATATGTATATATATATATATATATATATATATATATATATATATATGTATGTATATATATATATATATATATATATATATATATATATATATATATATATATATATATATTACTAGCTAAGCTACAACCCTCGTTGGAAAAGCAATATATATATATATATATATATATATATATATATATATATATATATATATATATATATATATATTATATATATATATATATTACTAGCTAAGCTACAACCCTCGTTGGAAAAGCTATATATATATATATATATATATATATATATATATATATATATATATATATATATATATATATATATATATATATATATATATAAACATATTTCTAGTCATATACAGTAGAGCGACATTACCCGACTTATATCTCCTCAGTCTCTCTCCCCGCCCATCGGGTATGAGATAAAAAGTAATCATACCCTGGTGTGAGGGGGTACCCCCGAGAGGTACACTCGCAAACCACAAATGCCGTGTTGTAGGAAAGGGGGAGTGTGTGTGTGTGTGACTGCATAACTATCTAAATATTTAGCCGTCATTTTGACGGGTCGCGTACTCTAGTACCTTACTTCCGTGTGATTTACGGAAAGTATACCCTTAACCGAGTCAAAATTTAGCTTAGTGAATGATAGCCTATTCCCTTATCACCGACTTTGTTTATTAAACACCTTAGTTTTTACAAACTAATAAAATTCTAAAATCCAGTAACCTGAAATATATCATAAAGGATTAAATTAAAGTAAGCAATATGAATTCTCCTCATAAAAAAATATGATATTTTACAAAATAAGTTTGTTTACCAGGTTTAGTTTCACTTAAATTTTTAGTAATAAATCATCAACAGAAATTTGTATGAACTATTCACTGACAATAACCAACACATAGGCGTATATTATTTCTGTTTGTATGTCTGTCTGTATGTTTGTGATTCGCATAACTCAAAAACTATTTGACCGAATGTCATCAAATTTGATGAGATGATTGGCTACTATCCAAGGAAAATTTGAGTAGATTCTGGGAGTGATTAGTTTAATAGTCAAGGAAAAGGTCACGAAAATGTCAAAAACGTATTTTTCCCATATCGAGGCCAATTTTCATCTGATTTGCATGAAACTAATGAAAAAAATGTGCATATTAAATTGCCTATCTTGTGATATACCGCATGATACAGGGTTATTACACCTGTTAACGGTTGGGGGTCAAAGGTCAATGAACTTGCAGAAAGTGCGGGTTTTTGTTATTACGTAGCCATTGTTATCCAACTTGGCGATGGCGGAGGTATGCGGTCTACCGAGTGCCCGTTTAGTTCTTATTCTCCCGCTTTATATACATATGCCATTCGTCCTATAGTTTCCTGGCTACTACATTGGTAACGTGTTTGCCTCGCATTCGCGTGGCAAGAGATCGATCCCCGCCCAGGGCCGTGAGTTTAAGCTGTTTACTGGAGAGGCTACTGCTGTGGTAGGGCACCACAGTTGGGGGGGGGGGGGGGGGGGTTGGGCTTGCCCGGCTGACGTTCTGGTGAGCATCTATTCTGATGGAACTGGAACTGAAACCAGACACCTTTAACATATCAGCAGCTAAAATGAGACAAGAGAGCTTCAATCTAGTGAGTTTTAATTTGCTAGATTCTCATAAGAATTTAGAAAATTATCTTGAACAGAGTTCGGCTAAAGACATTCTTCGAAACCAATCTCGAATCTTTTTCCTTTCCCAGTAGGGAGAAGATCCAGGATTAAGAGAGAAAATCTCTTTGGACTTTCATCCAAACATATAAGTAAGTTAGGAGACGAACCTTAAGCGTAAACTTAATACAAGAATCAAGGAGTAGGGTTGTAGCCTAGCTAATAATAATAATAATAATAATAATAATAATAATAATAATAATAATAATAATAATAATAATAATATCACAAGCAAACTTCGACTGCTTTTAAATCTCTTAAATAGGGCTTGATACATAAATTACGTGAGATTTTATACATAAATTAAGAGAAAAATTAAATATTTCAAAACTTCTGAGCTAAACTGGATGTGCCAACACCTTGCTAGCCGTTTTCCAACGATGAATTCTCTACCCAGTTCAGATAGCGAGAGAGAAAATCGGATTTCGCTAAAGACCGGAGTTTTCCTGATTGACTAAATACAATTGTTATCCAATTCATCCCCAGTCGTTTCCAGGTGATATAATCAGAGCTGTCTAACAAATGTCAAAATGAATAGGCCTATTTTATTTTATTTTATTTTATCTTATATTTTAGCTCTGACTGCATGCCTCTTGTTCTAGAGTGAATAATCGCTATTCAATTATTATTATTATTATTATTATTATTATTATTATTATCATTATTATTATTATTATTATTATTATTATTATTATTATTATTACAAGTTAGGCTATAACCCTAGTTGGAAAATCAGGACGCTATAAGCCGCGACAGGGAAAATAGCCCAATGAGGAAAGGAAACAAGGAAAAATAAAATATTTCAAGAACAGTACTCCAATAATCTATCATTCTCCGCTATTTCACGTTGCAGCAACTGTCTCTATCCTTGTTTAAACCTTCAAGTTTACATAAAGACACAAAGGTTCAATTAGCTTCTGTGCATATTCTAGTCAATACGCCGAAACTCGCATGGGCTCATATTTGCGCACGTACGTGCACGCCCTCAAATATGATACGTGCTCGCCCTCAAATACGAAGGGAGCTCCTTCATAAGCCTACGAATTACAAATTACTTCTTATATCTAAAAGCCAAAGCTTAAGATAAGAGCAAACGCTAACAGTGAACCAGCATCAAGGATGGTGTAATGTAATGGATAACAAAGTCCAGTGTCATATCGCCAGCTGACAGTTGGAGATAAGGATTTAATAAGTAAATAGCAATGGCAATTATGCAATACTATTTAGATTACAGGTAGAGCTTGAGGTGCAACCCTAAATTACATAGAATATATTGTGCAAAACAAAAGATTACTACTTTTTTAATAATAATAATAATAATAATAATAATAATAATAACAACAACAACAACAACAAGAATAATAATAATAATATAATAATGATAATATAATAAAAGCAATAATAATAATAAAATAATAATAATAATAATAATAATAATAACAATATTAACAATAATAATAATAATAATAAAATTAATAATAATAATAAAACAACAATAATAATAATAACAGTAATAACATCAACAACAACAACAACAACAACAATAATAATAATAATAATAATAATAATAATAATAATAATAATAATATATTCTATCATAAAGTACCCAACGATTCCTTTACAAAAAGATGGAATAATATACAGTACAATTACTTCACAGAAATTGCATTCCATACTACATTGGCCACCTAAATTATAATACACCATTCTGTAAAGAAACAGGACCGCACGGCTGCACTAGATTCATTCAATGCGAATTTGTTCCAGATCCGAATTCAAATGAATATTCCTATAAGAAATTGCTGGAGTTTCGTTTAGCTAGAAATGGATTCTGGTACACGGTTGGCGTGTGTGATTTGGTTTCTGTATGCTATCGTCCTTGAAATTCCCATTGATTTTAAAATTTTACAGGTTTGAAGGTCGCTCATGAATGGCAGAGGCAAGGGACAGTGACATTGCCATAGCAAACAGGACAATGCCCTAGAAGTTGTTGAATCAGTAGAACTTCAAAAGTTCAAAGTTGGAGCAAATGCTTTTTTGTTGACCAGGATGACATGAGTCTTTTTATAGTTTATATATGACATATTTGTTTTTGACGTTGTTAATAATTTATATATGACATATTTGTTTTTGACGTTGTTAATAGTTTATATATGACATATCTGTTTTGACATTACTTTTTTTAGAATGATTTATTGTTAATTTGTTCTCTTCAGTTATTTATTTCCTTATTTCCTTTCCTCTCTGGGCTATTTTTCCCTATTGGAGCCCCTGGGCTTATAGCATCTTGCTTTTCCAAATAGGGTTGTAGCTTGGATAGTAATAATAATAATAATAATAATAATAATAATAATAATAACTGACCATATATTAAATGATCAGCGCCCAAGGCGCCTTTTCACCTAAGCTTTAAGGTTTAAAGGTTTAAATGTCGCTCATGAATGGCAGAGGCAAGGGACAGTGACATTGCCATAGCAAGCAGGACAATACTCTAGAAGTCTAGAGACTGACCATATATTATATGATCAGCGCCCAAGACCCCTCTCCACCCAAGCTAAGACCAAAGAGGGCCAGGCAATGGCTGCTGATGACTCAACAGATAGACCTATAGGCTCCCCCAACCAGCCCCCCCAACCTTAGCTCACAAGGATGGTAAGGTTGCAGACACTAAAGGCACTAACGAGTCTGACCGGGACTCGAACCTCCGTCTGGCAAACACCAGACAGAGACGTTACCAATCAGGCCATAACTTTATTTCTTTATCGTCTTAAAAACGGGAAGTGTATATAGATTTCAATGTTCTTATCTGTAATCTTTTTTTTTGTAATGCCCTTTAAATAATGACGTATGTAATTGCTAGTAACTTATTGCGAGCGTTAACCTTTGTCAAGTCAGATATGCATAATCATCCGCATTGTTTAGACTTTATCTTTAACCTTCGCCTTTTTATTGTTGTTTGTCATTGTTTGTTTTTTACGTACAAGAGTGCACACACAATAGCTTCCGTCGTTCAATAATTTGAAATTTAATTTTTCAATCTCCTTATCAGGTGCATGAAAATAATGTGCTTGCAGAATTATTAAAAATTCATGAGATTATGCTCGCGATTGCAACAAGCGAGTTTGCTTTTTACAATGTATTGTAATGTATTACCTTTTATCGTGCTTTTGGTTATTTGTTATGTCTCTAAAACATGAGAATTACGTAGATTGGCACTCAGTAGAGCTCAGGCCTCCGCCGTGGCAGCTTATTTCTCGACCTTGACCTTGACCTTTGACCTTAACATGTATCAATTGACGTGGATTTACATACACTCAAATATGAAGCAATTTTGAAGTCTCTGTGACAACGATGTCCACAATTATGGTTGATTACGTGAATTGGACAATTTTCTTGACCGTGTCTTTGACCTTTGACCTTGACCTTCCAAAATCAAATCATTCCCAGTTTTTTACATAACATTTCATCCATGCAAGTTTAATTACCCTACGATTAAGATTGTGGCCAGGAAGCCTATAATATCAAATAACTTAATCTTTTAGTAGCCGTGAAATGTAATTTCTTACAGTAACGATACAATCCTGACAAGTGAACGCCAGACTGGGGTCCGAGTCCCGCTCATACTCGTTAGTTGCTTTGATCGCTGCAACCTCACCATCCTTGTGAGCTAAGGATGGGGGGTTTGATGTAGCCTGTTAGTCTATCTCCCGAGTCATCAGCAGTCATTGCCTGGCCCTTCATGGTCCTAGCTTGGGTGGAGAGGGGGCTTGGGCGCTTATCATACGTATATATGGTCAGTCTGTAGGGTATTGTCCTGCTTGATAGGGCAGTGTCACTGTCCCTTTCCTCTGTCTTAACCTTTGTCTTGTCTTCGAGACCAGTATGATCTCTCCACCGGGTGAGTAGTTCTTCAATGATCCTTCGAAATGTTCCTATTGTCCACCAGGACTTCCCTGCCAGGGGGGCAGGAAGCCAGTTCATCATAGAATCTCTGGTAAGGACATGTTCTATAATACTGTTCGAAGCCCTTGGCACTTGCATTAAAGGGGAAAAAATCCACGATACATTAATTCTCTGGTACACTTCCATCAGGACGACATGGCTTGAGCCCAAAAAACGGATTTTGAGCGTAAACTAAATGATATCGGCGTCAATGACCTTAGATGTCAGGATGCCTGAAAACTTTAAATCAATCAATCAATCCTCTGTCATTCTAGAGCGGCTTTCAAACGTTTATGTATATAATGTTTCAAACTACACTGAAATTCTATTTTCACATTATCTCTTCCTATAATTTCAACAAAAACTAGCAGTATGGGCCCATCAAATATTGAGACTAAATTGTTTCAAGAGCCTATTATACCAATTCTCCTTTTTTGAATACACACTTTATTGGATTGAGAGTTATAACAAGACAACATAGAAAACAAGTTTCCTAACTTGTTAGTCATATTGGTAAATGTTTATCATCCTGAACCGAAACGTTTTTTAATTATAGTTTAAAATAGCGAAGAACGTCCTTTTTTTCCTTCCTTAACTTTTAATGTGTTTATTTGACAGCTATAAAAAAAACACATACATTACTCAATTACTCGACAGTAGTGACAATTAAGACTTATGAGCGATTGGGCTGTTAGGTTATAACAGAGGCGAGACTCTTTAGCTATGGTAAGCAGCTCTTCTAACCATTGTTCTCTAGTCTTGGGTGATACCATAGCCTCTGTACCATGGTCTTCCACTCTCTTGGGTTAGAGTTTTCTTGCTTGAGGGTACACTCGGGCACACTATTCTATCTCGTTTCTCTTCCTCTCCTTTTGTTAATTTCTTTATAGTTTATATAGGATATATTTATTTTAATCTCGTTGCTCTTCTTAAAATAATTAATTTTTCTTTGTTTCCTTTCCTCACTGAGCTATTTTCCCTGATGGAGCCCCTGGCCTTATAGCATACTGCTTTTCCAACTATGGTTGTAGCTTAGCAAGTAATAATAATAATAATAATAATAATAATAATAATATTAAACTTTATTAAACAGACAACGAGCTTATATACAAGCACTTGCGAGCAAGAACATCACAAAAATTGAACCCAACTAATGCATGAAAAGGCAAGCTTAAACAGGTTCCAATATCAGTGTGGGGGAGAGCAAAAAAAAAAAAAAAGGAAATACCGTTACAGTGTACAAGTGTGTGAAACAAGTGCAATACACTTATTATTATTATTATTATTATTATTATTATTATTATTCAATGTAAGCTACAACCCTAGTTGAAGAAGCAGGATGCTATAAGCCCAGGGGCTCCAACAGGGAAAATAGCCCAGGAAGGAAAGGAAACAAGGAAAAATAAAATATTTGAGGAACAGTAATAACATTAAAATAAATATTTCCTTTATAAACTGTAAAACCTTTAATATTAGAAAAACAGCAATAACATTAAAATAAAATATTTCCTATATAAACACAACAAAAACTTCAACAAAACAAGAGGAAGAGAGAAATAAGATGAAATAGTGTGCCCGAGTGTAAGGTAAGGTAGGTGTAAGCATTATACCCACAAACTCAAGTTATGTGTGTCCTCTTCCCGTGATGAATCGGTGCTAATCAGCCGTGAAAATTCCGCCTCATTAATCAGGCTTAATGTGACCAACAAAATCGATTTTCTGGTTAAGCATCTAAATCGGGCTCAAGTCCTTATGTGCTCAGCGGTGGTCCTTTGAAAGCTGGGTAAAAATAGAGGGGATGTGTCCTAAAGCGTGTAATTATATATATATATATATATATATATATATATATATATATATATATATATATATATATATATATATATATATATATATATATATATATATATATACATATATACAGTATATATATATATATATATATATATATATATATATATATATATATATATATACATATATACAGTATATATATATATATATATATATATATATATATATATATATATATATATATAGTATATATATATATATATATATATATATATATATATACAGTATATATATATATATATATATATATATATATATATATAAATACAGTATATATATATATATATATACGAGTATATATATATATATATATATATATATATATATATATATATATATTTCTGAGTAATTCAACCACATTAATACACATGAATTTCTCTCTCTCTCTCTCTCTCTCTCTCTCTCTCTCTCTCTCTCTCTCTCTCTCTCTCTCTCTCTCTCTCTCTCTCTAATATACAGGTCCTGTTTAAAATCAACCGGATCTATTGGTTGAATACTGGAAGGATAAGACGAAGTAAAGTTATTTCGCTACATATTGACACATTCTTTAGCGCCTTATCCAAGGACTACCAGGCAACTACAGGTATATCCTTAAAGATGCAGGATTTCTCCCACACACAATTCCCTTCGACTGTAATTCATGTATATATATATATATATATATATATATATATATATATATATATATATATATATATATATATAGGCCTCTCTCTCTCTCTCTCTCTCTCTCTCTCTCTCTCTCTCTCTCTCTCTCTCTCTCTCTCTCTCTCTCTCTCTCTCTCTCTCTCTCTCTCTATATATATATATATATATATATATATATATATATATATATATATATATATATATATAAAACAATTACTCAGAAATTGACAGGGAAATATCGGGGCTAAATAAATATGGTCTCTATACGTAGCTATTTCTCGCTCACTCCGTGTATGCTGTGCCCCAAGTAACCAAACAACTAGTATAGTGAGAGATAGCAGAGGAGGTTGGCGGGGTTATACACAGGAACTTGCCATGCAGTAACGGTGTACTTCCTCAGACAGAGGTGTGCCACGAATTCCTGTGTCCAACTGTACATGATATAAATAAGTCTTGCATGTGAAAGAGAATCAATAAACAAGACTAAATAATATAAAAATAATTATAACAATAATAGAACTAGACAAGCACTCTGAGAGTGCAGACCTCCACCGCGGCAAATTATTTCACGAAATCCGCTTGCCTTTCCCAGAATCAATTTAGACCGTAGGCGTATTTGAAGTCTGTGTGACAACTATGTGCGAACTAAGGTTAGGGTTATTTCAGTCGACCTTTTGCTCGACCTTGACCTTTGACCTAGGACTTTCAAAATTGAATCACTTCCACATCTCAACGTAACAATTAATCCCTGAAAGTTTCACGACTCTATGAATAAAATTGTGGCCCAAAAGTTGTTCACAAACAAACAAATAGACAATAGGACTAACGGATAATCAGGGGCGAAAACATAACCTCCTCCCAACTTCGTGGGAAAAGCTAATGAAGCAGTATGCTTTTGCTTAAAAAAAGAAAAAAAAGTCCTTTCTTTTATTTTTCAAATTAAGAACAGCGCCAAGCCCGCATTATAACTCTTCCCCTGAGGGAAAAAATTCTTTAACTAGCGAATATCATGAGCGAAAACATAACCTCCTCGCAAATTCGTTGACAAAGGTAAATAAGCAGTAAGCTTTTGCTTAAAAAAAAAAAAATACTTTCTTTTATTTTTCAAATTAAGAACAGCGCTAAGCCCGCATTATAACTCTTCTCCTGAGGGAAAAAATTCTTTAACTAGCGAATATCATGAGCGAAAACATAACCTCGCAAATTCGTTGACAAAGGTGAATAAGCAGTAAGCTTTTGCTTAAAAAAAAAAAAATACTTTCTTTTATTTTTCAAATTAAGAACAGCGCTAAGCCCGCATTATAACTCTTCTCCTGAGGGAAAAAATTCTTTAACTAGCGAATATCATGAGCGAAAACATAACCTCCTCGCAAATTCGTTGACAAAGGTAAATAAGCAGTATGCTTTTGCTTAAAAAAAAGAAAAAAAAGTCCTTTCTTTTATTTTTCAAATTAAGAACAGCGCTAAGCCCGCATTATAACATGCTTCCCCTGGGGGGGAATAGTTCTTAAACAAGCGAATATCATGAGCGAAAACATAACCTCCTCGCAACTTCGTTGACAGAGCTAATTAAGCAGTATGCTTTTGTTTAAAAAAAAAAGAAAAAAAATTACTTTCTTTTATTTTTCATATCAAGAACGGCACCAAGCCAACATTATAACAGTCTTCCCCTGGGGAAAAAAATTCTTTAACAAGCGAATATCATGAGCGAAAACATAACATCCTCGCAACTTCATTGACATAGTTAAATAAGCATTATGCTTTTGCTTAAAAAAAAAAAAAAAAGAAAAAAAATACTGTCTTTTATTTTTCAAATTAAGAACAGCGCCAAGCCAACATTATAACAGTCTTCCCCTGGGGAAAAAAATTCATTAACAAGCGAATATCATGAGCGAAAACATAACATCCTTGCAACTTCGTTGACATAGTTAAATAAGCATTATGCTTTTGCTTAAAAAAAAAAAGAAAAAAAAGTCCTTTCTTTTATTTTTCAAATTAAAAACGGCACCAAGCCAACATTAAAACAGGCTTCCCCTGGGAAAAAAGTTCTTTAACAAGCGAATATCATGAGCGAAAACATAACATCCTAGCAACTTCGTTGACAGAGGTAAATAAGCTGTGTGCTTTTGCTTAAAAAAAAGGAAAAAAAATCCTTTCTTTTATTTTTCAAATCAAGAACAGCGCCAAGTCCGCATTATAACAGTCTTCCCCCTGGGGAAAAAAAATCTTTAACAAGCGAATATCATGAGCGAAAACATAACCTCGCAACTTCGTTGACAGAGCTAATTAAGCAGTATGCTTTTGCTTAAAAAAAAGAAAAAAAGTCCTTTCTTTTATTTTTCAAATTAAGAACGGCACCAAGCCAACATTATAACAGTCTTCCCCTGGGGTAAAAAATTCTTTAACAAGCGAATATCATGAGCGAAAACATAACCTCCTCGCAACTTCGTTGACAGAGCTAATTAAGCAGTATGCTTTTGCTTAAAAAAAGAAAAAAAGTCCTTTCTTTTATTTTTCAAATTAAAAACGGCACCAAGTCCGCATTATAACAGTCTTCCCCTGGGGAAAAAAATTCTTTAACTAGCAAAGATGCTTTCTAAACTCTCCGTGTCTCCATTCATCATAAAAGTTAAGGTGCAATTTCAGGAACTCGCAATGAATTGCTCCAAAACTCTCTCTCTCTCTCTCTCTCTCTCTCTCTCTCTCTCTCTCTCTCTCTCTCTCTCTCTCTCACGACATTTTTGCTCGTTATGAAGTTTAATTTCTTTTTTTATACCATGTTGTTTTGAGCTGAAGTTACATAAAAGAATAAATTTGTTATTACAACTTGAGTCCTGCAGAAAACAATAGAAAAGTTATTTCAAAATTAGCTAAATTAGGACTTTATACATTAATTAGCTAAATTAAGACTTTATATAATAATTAGCTAAATTGGGACTCTATATATTAATTAGCTAAATTAGAACTTTATACATTAATTACCTAAATTAGGGCTTTATCTATTTATTAGTTAAATTAGAACTTTATACATTAATTAGCTAAATCAAGAGTTTATACATTAATTAACTAAATTATGACTTTTTAAATTAATTAGCTAAATTAGGACAATACATTAATTAGCTAAATTAGAACTTTATACATAAATTACCTAAATTAGGACTTTCAACATTCATTAGCTAAATTAGAACTTTATACACTAATTAGCTAAACTAGGGACTTTATACATTATTGGCTAACTTAAGACTTTATACATTAATTAGCTAAATTATGACTATACATTAATTAGCTAAATTAGAACTTTATACATTAATTAGCTAAATTAGAACTTTATATATTAATTAGCTAAATTAGGACTTTATACATTAATTAGCTAAATTAGAAATTTATACACTAATTAGCTAAACTGGGGACTTTATACATTATTGGCTAACTTAAGACTTTATACATTAATTAGCTAAATTAGGACTATACATTAATTCGCTAAATTAGAATTTTATATATTAATTAGCTAAATTAGGACTTTATACATTAATTAGCTAAATTATGACTTTATACATTAATCAGGTAAATTAGGACTTGTATATTAAATTTTGGAAAAATTATTACCATAACACTCAAATTAACAGTAAATTTATCAACAAATAGTTCTTAAAGAAGAAAAATCTGTAAAACGACCATAGAGGCAAAACGCCTCTCCAAACCTTTGTCAGTTGTAGGCCTACAATCTAAGGACCAAAGGGGTTCGATTTAGCTTCCGTATTTCAATAGTTAATTTCATGCTTGATATTGATATGAGATTGCAGCTTATTTCTCGACCTTTTGCTCGACCTTGGTCTTGACCTTAGCCTTTGAGCTTAACATGTATTAATCGACGTGTGTTTTCATACACTAAAATATGAACCAAGTTTGATGTCTCTGTGTCGACCTTGACCTTCACATGTATTAATTAGCATTGATTTGCATGCGCTCAAATATGAACCAGGTTTAAAGTCTCTGTGACAAGGATGTCCAAACTTATGGCTGATTACGTGAAGTGGACATTTTGCTTGACCTTGACCTTAGCCTTTACCCTTGACCTTCCAAAATTTAATAATTTCAAGCTTTTGACATAAAATTTATTCCCTGCCAGTTTCATTATTGTACGATTAAAATTGTGGCCAGGAAGCAGTTCATAAACAAACACAGAAACAGAAACAGGGGGTAAAACATAACCTCCTTCCAACTTCGTTGGCGGATGTACAATATGGTATCCCATTTTAGGACTTCCTTGGGAAATGGGCATTTCATGGGTATGGTATATTCATTCGATTAAAAATCTATCGTGATTCTCAATTACGTAAATAGCTAACCCATTAAAATTAACTTTATAATTAAAATAAAAGTTACCCTACATTTACCCCTACAGGTAAACAGGTTAATATGAGATATTTTTACCTTCATTTATATCTTTTCGTTGTGCATTGAATGACGGAAAGAGTAAAATATTATTCCTACCTGATAAATGAAACTAACATTTTTTTCATATAAAGTTCATGATACATTTTTCTGTATATAAAAAAAGCTTTGAAAAGATACTGGTTTTATAACCTAAATTTTATATTCAATGTCTGTTTTAAAGTTCTTCCAATTTTTATATATTTCTATTTACACGTCTAAACAGTTTCTTCTATTCTATTCTTTATTTCCATATGCTATTTGCTTTCATTTCTATACGATATATCCACGTATTCTTTTCATTCTACCTAATTCATTCAGTTTATACTTAACTTCCTAAAACCATGAGAGGAAAACACGGAAATTTTTGGAAAAGCTATGTAGTTCCTGGGAAAATATAAAATTATCTTTGTGAAAATGTATGGTAATATCAAATTTTAGATATTTCCACGGCCATAGGGGTAAATGTCAAGATGTATGGCACAGCAATAAGACCAGCGTTAATGTAAGGATCAGAAATTTGGGCTTTAAGACGAAAAGGGACAGCAAAGCTTGTCAGTAAAGAGATGAGAATGGTAAGGTGGATTATGGAAATATAAGTTTGAAAGATTGGAAAATGATGAAACGAAGAATGGCAGGCGTAGTAAATATTACAGAGATGACTAGTGTTACGTCTGAGATGGTGTGGGCACGTGTTGAGGATGGCTGGTGGGGAAAGAGCAAGGAGGGCATGGGAAGAATCTTTAGGGGGGAGAAGATCAAGAGAGAGGCAGAAAATTAGATGGTGAGATAAGGTGAAGGATGATATAGAGAGAAGAGGTTTGTTGGAAGAGGATGCCTTTGATAGAAGGCATTGAAGAGGGCGCATCAGGCAACCGACCCCTTAATGTAGGGGTGAGAAGATCAAGAGGGAGGCAGAGAATTAGATGGTGAGATAAAGTGAAGGATGATATTGAGAGACGAGGTTTGGCGGAAGAGGATGCCTTTGATGGAAGGCATTGGAGAGGGTGTATCAGGCAACTGACCCCTTAATGTATGGAGAAGAAGAAGAAGAAGAAGACCGACATTGAGGGGCAATTTCAATTCAGGTTATTTCTGGTCAAGAAAAGAAAAATGGGTTTTTTCCCCATCACAGTTGATTAAATTAGAAAATCGGAAAAAAAGAGTAATTTTTGTCAAGATATCATTTTGAAGCTATAAAAGGGGTCTCACTTTTTTAAATATTTTACATAAATTATCTAGACAAATCCTTCGTCCTTATATAAAATCGCTGTTCGCTCAAGAAATAGTTAACTTTATATCAAGATAACGCACAATTAGTATTTTCTCATTTTTCTCCAATCAAACTGATTTTGATTGTCTCGTAATGACGGATTTTGGTACAATGTTTAAAGGTCTCTCATGAATGGCAAAAGGAAGGGACAGTGACTATACTCACAACACGAAAATGCCCTAAAGACTGACCATATACAGTATACATACCCTCTGCGCCCAAGCCACCCACCCTTTCCAAGCAAGGACCAGGGAGGGCCAGGCAATGGCCGCTGATGACTCAGCAGGTTGACCTATAGGTTTCCCCCAAACCCTCCACCCTGAGTTTACCAGGATGGTGAGTTTACAGACACTACAAGAAACTATTGAACTTAAGCGGGTCTTGAATCCCAGTCCAGAAGATCGCCAGGTAAGAACGTTTCCAAATAGGCTACCATTACGTTTATACAAACGTTTAAAATGAAAATAAGAAACCGGCAAGACACAAGCCAAATATCCCGGTGTGATTTGTTGCTTAACCTAAACATATCGAATTTTTAATATAATACTTACTTTGTACTTTGATCAATACCGAAATGGTTTCATACATATGTTACAAGACAAAATTCCTATTTAGAATTAAATACCTGAGCACTTTTACATCTTGCTCTGGACTGATTGGTAACGTCTCTGCCTGGTGATCGCCAGTCGGAGGTTCGAGTCCCGCTCAAACTCGTTAGTGCCATCAGTGTCTGCAACCTTACCATCCTTGTGAGCTAAGGTTGGGGGGTTTGGGGGAGCCTATAGGTCTATCTGCTGAGTCATCAGCAGCCACTGCCTGGCCCTCCCTGGTCCTAGTTTGGGTGGAGAGGAAGCTTGGGCGCTGATCATATACTATATGGTCAGTCTCTAGGGCATTGTCCTGCTTGCTATGGCAATGTCACTGTCCCTTGCCTCTGCCATTCATGAGCGACTTTTAAACCTTTAAACAAGAAGGAACTGCAACGTACGTGTTCCATACAAGCTCATACAATGTAATGCTGTCGCTTTTTTATCTCTCGCTCTCTCCAGCACTGATAACAGAACAAGCTGTCTAAGCTTGCCATCTCATGTTTTAGTTTGTTTGAATTTCTATGACCTTCTTGCTCGCAACTGCTTGTATATAACCTCATTATCTGTTGAATAAACTTCACTAGCATTCACATCGCCCATCTGTGAACAGCTAACAACCACCTCGTACATAACCACACCCCAATAAGACATTCTAATTAAAATCAATATTAGCTTCCTGCCAATGATTACATCAATATGAAATTCAATCACTACCAAGTAAAAGAGTCTAGTAAAAAAGCCGTTTCTTTTGCAGTTTGGATTTACCTCACCGAGATTTAATTGAGTGTTTAAAGTCAATTAGATGTCAAAGCACGTAATGACAATGTTTTCTAATTTAAAAGTTTTTTCAATAAATTTTCCTCAATTGTTATAAAAAAATCCTTTCTTTATTCTTATATTTGTGGTAAGTTAAATGGCCTATTTTCAATATATATATATATATATATATATATATATATATATATATATATATATATATATATATATATATATATATATATATATATATATATATATATATATAAATATATATAGGGTATAGCTACATAGTAAATATTGAAGCACCTATCTATTACAAGTTTATACATCACATAAATGGGACGACGTAAAGCTACGCAGGCCAATTTATCATTTTTATTCCTAGCCAAGCTACAATACTAGTTGGAAAAGCAGGATGCCTCAAGCCCAAAGACTCCAATTGGGGAAAACAGCCCAATGCGAAAAGGCAATTGAGAAACAACGAATAAACTATTTATGAGAAGTAATAAAAATATAAAATAGTTTAATAACAACAGCGTTAAAAATGATCCGTCATATGTAAATTGTGAAATAAGACTTACGTCAACCTGTTCAGCAGAAAGCCTTTGAAACATGTTTGAAGTTTCATTGAGTCGCCCGCAAGATTAGGATGATCATTCCACAGTCTGATTACAGCTGGAATGAAACTTCTAGAATACTATGTAGTATTCACCCTGACGAAGGGTTAAGCAAGACACGGAATTAACCTAATGACTAGTACACGGTCCAGATATACATATATATAGACCTTGGACTGGTATTACATTCATGATGGTACAGTCTTGAAAGACCAGCATGGAAAGAATGGTCAGAATTAAGAAAACTCTTATGCAATATGTACTAGAACGAAGGTCCCAGATATTAATTTCCATGTAACGAATAAGAAATCTGAAATACACAAGTTCCTGACCAACAAACTAAGATGATAGTCAGCAGATTAATACCAGATAAGAAAACAATACTTGTAACATGGTAGAATAAAATTGTTAAAATATTTCCTCAGGAAAGAATGATCACTGAAAATCTTGAATAGATTTCCACAATAGACCATATATCTTTAAAATTGAAGAAGAGACAGACTGAATGTGTTTCTCAAAAGTAAATTTTCAATCAAGAATCACACCTAGAATTCACAGTGAATTGTAAATATTTAAAGAGACATTGTCGATGCAAAGATATGACTGCTGAGGAGCCACTATCCTTGCCCTACATACAAGAATACCTTGAATTTTGTTAGGATTCAACTTCATCCTCCATAATCTGTACCATGCACTAATATTAGCTAGATCTCTATTAATGGATTCAACAGCCACATTTTTAAGTTCAGAAAATGGAATTAATACAAAGAGAGTAACATCACCTGCATATGCAACAAGCTCGTTTTCCAGGCCAAACCACATATCACGTACAGTAATATGGTATGAAAAGTAATGGGCCCAGAGCATGAGGCACACTAGCTATAACATTCATAGTCATTATGTTACCCATCAATAACTAATCTAACCTAAAATTTAAAAATTCAATAATGATGCTAAGAAAAGACCCACCCACTATCATCAGCTTAAGTTTGAAAAATGGGATTCATGATTAACATAGTCAGCACTAAAATCAATATCACTAGCTAAATGTCTTTATTACCTTGAAATTGAATAATACGCAGATACAAACTATTCCATCCTCTCTCTCTCTCTCTCTCTCTCTCTCTCTCTCTCTCTCTCTCTCTCTCTCTCTCTCTACAGTGTTTGTGGGTTAGGGTTTTATCTGATCCCGCTATGCAAATAGTACCAACCTGAAAACTGATCATACGACAGGTCTGTCATAAAATCTGCAGTCGTAAAGAAACCTCGCAGTGTCTGCAGGTGTAAACAATAACATACATAAGGTCAAGGAAGTAATATCAAACTAGAAAAGCAATCTAAGAGTGCAGACCTTCGCTACGGAAGCTTATTTCTCTAAACCAGCTTGCCTTTCCCAGAATCAATTTAAACCGTAGGCGTATTTGAAGTCTGTGTGACAACTATGTGCGAACTTAGGGTTAAGGTTAGGGTTAAATAGGTAGACCTCTTGCTTGATCTTGACCTTGACCTTTGACATAGGATTTTCAATACTGGATCACTTCCACTTCTTAACAAAAATATTAATCCATGAAAGTTTCACTACTCTATGCGTAAAATTGCGGCCAGGAAGTTGTTCACAAACAAACAAACAGAAACAGAGGGGAAAACATGACCTCTGGCGGAGGTAATAACATTACATAGGCTACTACAAGGATAAAAACATAAAATATGTTTCCAGCGGCTGATAATAATAATAAAGTAAAGGTACGTAAAAATAGCTTCCTGGCTAGTACAGTGGTTGCCTAGCATTCACATGCCAGCAGATCGACCCAGCCCGGGACCGTGAGTTTAAGCTGCTTACTGGGGAGCCCACTGCTGTGGTTGGGCACCACAGTGGGGGGGGGGTTGGGCTTGCCTGGTTGACATTCTGGTAAGCATCTATTCTGATGAAATGTGAACTGAAACCAGATACCCTTACCCTTTAATCAAATTAGCCCACTAGCTAGTACAGTAGTAACGTGTTTGCCTAGCATTCGCATGGCAGTATATCGATCCCCACCCAGGACAATGAGTTCAACTTGTTTACTGGGCAGGCCACTGCTGTGATTGGCCACCACAGTGGAAGGTTGGGCTTGCCCCATTGACGTTCTGGTGAGCATCTATTCTGACGAAACTTGAACTGAAACCAGACACCCTTACCCTTTATTCAAATTAGCCCCACGGCTAGTACAGTAGTAAGGTGTTTGCCTAGCATTCGCATGGTAGTATATCGATCCCCACCCAGGACAATGAGTTCAAGTTGTTTACTGGGCAGGCCACTGCTGTGATTGGCCACCGCAGTGGAGGGTTGGGCTTGCCTAGATGACGTTCAGGTGAGCAACTATTCTGACGAAACTTGAACTAAAACCACACATTTAACCCTTTTATACTTCAGTTCTGAATTAGAAGGTTCGTAGAGACAGAGAATGTCTTTACATACGAACCAAAACGGAAGGGAGGAAAAAGTATGAGGCCTCGCCTCGTGAGAGATGGAAAGTTTTAGGACTCGAGGGAATAAAAGGGGGAGGGGGTGGCGGGAGGAAATGACATAGCTTGGCAGAAAAGTGAAAAAAGGTACAAACATATATTTCTTGACTCTTAATATCTTAGCGCTTCCAAATCATCTATTTCTTTCAGATAACTGATGGAAAAATCTACCTCATTATATAATCATTTGCAATATATATATATATATATATATATATATATATATATATATATATATATATATATATATATATATATATATATATATATATATATATATATATATATATATATATATATAGAATAAAAATAAATGGAAAAAAACTCAAAAGGAGGCCCATTCAGCTTATAAAGGTATTTTAGCATTTGATTTTTCATATATAGTATAAAATACAAATAACATTTAGAATAATAGAATGGGTGACTAGAAATTGCAAAAGCTGGGAAAGAAAGAGAAGACGATGGATAAACGAACTGAGAAACTTTGTGGTTGTGTTAAGACCATAAACAGACGCAAGTGGAGGGGCATGTCTGAGGCCTTTGTTCTGCAGGTGGACTAGTTACAAACGATGATGACACATAACAAAATATAAGCTCAGTTTACTCAGACTAAAGTGTTCTCGCTATTGAAAGCAACATACAAGCAAAATATTAAAGAGAATATAAACTAGAAAAACCACAACATTTTGCTTGATACTTCTAAATATCAATTGTAAACTCATATACCTTATTTTCAATTCGTTTTGCCATATTCATGATGCTTAAAGTGAGATTATAGATTGGTAACTAGATGCCCAAAATACTGTATTTACTCCATTTAAGAAAATAAAATAAAATACTGCCAGGGAAAATTTGATCATGTATTTTCCCATTTAATAAAATAAAATACTGCATTTAGAAGCCAGAGAAAACTTGATCATTATTTCCCCATTTAATAAAATAAAATACTGCATTTAGAAGCCAGAGAAAATTTGATTATTATTTCCCCCATTTAATAAAATTAAATTAAATACTGCATTTAGAAGCCAGAGAAAATTTGACCATTATTTCCCCCATTTAAAATAAAATAAAATACTGAATTTAGAAGACAGAGAAAACTTGATCAAGTATTTCCCCCATTTAATAAAATAAAATAAAATAATGCATTTAGAAGCCAGGAAAAACCAGATCATGTATTTCCCCCATTTAATAAAATGAAATAAAATACTGTATTTAGAAGACAGAGAAAACTTGATCAAGTATTTCCCCCATTTAATAAAATAAAATAAAATACTGTATTTAGAAGTCAGGGAAAACTTGATCATGTATTTTCTCCATTTAATAAAATAAAATAAAATACTGCATTTAGAAGCCTGTGAAAATTTGATCGTATATTTCCCTCATTTCATAAAATAAAATAAAATACTGCATTTAGAAGCCAGAGAAAACTAGATCATGTATTTCCCAATTTAATAAAAAAAAAATAAAATACTGAATTTAGAAACCAAAGAAAACTTGATTATGCTTAAGCCACTTACCTTAAAAATCTGGGGAGAATTTGACCAATAAATCTTGGCGGTTTTGAAGGCGAAATCCTAAAGATGAAGAGGTTATGTCGTTGACGTACACGTGGAATGAAGTGGCGAATCCGTTGACTTCAATAGCAATCACTTAACACAATTTTATCACCGAAAGAACAAAATACATATAACACTGAACGACGAATTTAACACATAACCAGACCGGAGAGGGTCTTTGCACACTGACATAGATTTTCCTATTTCCTATTTCATTGTCGATTATAATCACCAGGGAATCACAATAGCCTTTTCTGTGACTTAAATATTATAAACTTGATATATCTGAAATGTAAAGAGATGGAATATTTAGAGCAGAGTCTGTAAATGATAATTATAATTCGTATTAATTACAGTGTTCACAAGTGTGATGCTTCTTAGGTAAACTTCTTAAGTTTAAAAATGGTTTCTTCAACAACACATGCTATACATGCAGGTATTTATATGTATTCTTTATACAACATTCATTTGTTTGAATATTATATATATATATATATATATATATATATATATATATATATATATATATATATGTGTGTGTGTGTGTGTATATATATACTATGTATGTGTGCGTGTAGAAATCACGAAAGCTGACACGTGATGAGCACAAAATATGTATTGTAGTCACGAAATGAAAAAGGATAAGACTCCAATCAAGTCTTTTCATTTCTCCTTTTGTGGCTATAATACATACATACATACAAACACACACACATATAAATATATATATATATATATATATATATATATATATATATATATATATAGATAGATAGATAGATAGATAGATAGATAGATAGATAGATAGATAGATAGATAGATAGATAGATAGATATATATATATAGATAGATAGATATATATATATATATATATATATATATATATATATATATATATATATATATATATATATATATATATATATATGATCATATACAAAATGAAAGCAAAGATATACTATCTAATGTGAATGCCATCCAGAGATGGATATAATTATTTGCAAATTTCTAGAACGACGATAACGACAGAAGAGAAACAGAAAAGAGTGATACAAGACTTTTAAATGGTTATTCAAATGTCGAGAAAGTATTTGCTGCCTCCCAAAGAAATAACGAAAGGCCATTAAGAGAATGAAGAAGGAAAGGCACCAAGAGTTTAAGGGTCCCTCAACTGAAGTATTACAGTATGGGAATGAGAGAGTGATATTGTTAGGTTGTAAAAGATTGTAGTGGCCTGTTGCCTGGTGATCGCCAGGCGAGGGTTCGAGTCACACCCAAACTCGTTAGTTCCTTTGGTTACTGCAACCTCACTCTCCTTGTGAAGCTAAGGAGTAAGAGTTTGCGGGAGCCTATAGATCTACCTGTCGAGTCATCAGTAGCCATTAAAGGGGACTTGAACCTTGATCATATGTATATCTATAGTCCATTTCTTTTAGAGATGCATAGTTGCACCGACTCGCGGCGGTGCCCTTTTAGCTCGGAAAAGTTTCCGGATCGCTGATTGGTTGGACAAGATCATTCTAACCAATCAGCGATCAGGAAGCTTTTCCGAGCTAAAAGGGCACCGCCGCGAGTCGGTGCAAATATGCACCGCTAAAAGAAATGGACTATAGTCAGTCTCTAGGCCCACGTCACTGTGCCTTGCCTCTGCCATTCATGAACTGTCTTTAAACCTCAAAACGGGAGAAAGAAACTCCTTCCGTTGTATACAGATAAAGATCATAAAGGTATCTTTAAGAATACTGTATCGGGACATAAGGTGAATTATTATACCTGGAAATGCGTACGGTAGGAGGTTGAATGAAAGACTTAGACCAGTATGAAAGGGACTGATATAGGAATAATAATGTGGCTAGAGGATATGAAGAGGTTGAGTGTTTTAAAGTTTGTTATGAAACAGTCATCCGAGAAATTTTAAAGGAAAGGGAAAAAGACTGCGTGTGGCATAAATGGATTGAAAAAAATATATATTATTATTACTTGCTAAGCTACAACCCTAGTTGGAAAAGCAGGATCTTATAAGCCCAAGGGCTCCAACAGGAAAATAGCCCTTTAATTAGTTTCTTCTAAATTTAAAAAAATATATATTTTAATCAGTTTTTCTAAAATATTCATATAAGGCTAAATTCAATAGTATTTCCTAAAAAGGAAAATATAAAACTTCAATTAACCAGTTAATAAATAATTCACCTAATCCACCTCACGACTAGTACAGTAGTAACGTGTTTGCCTGGCATTCGCATGGCAGCAGATCGATCCCAGCCCAGAACCATGAGTTTAAACTGTTTTCTGGGGAAGCCACTGATGTGGCTGGTCACCACTGCAGGGGGATGGGCTTGCCCAGCTGACGTTCTGGTGAGTATCTATTCTGATGAAACTTGAACTGAAACTAGATACCTTGACCTTTACAACTAATTAATAATTAACCTAATCAACCATCCGAACAAAACTAAAGTTTTTCTCTTTATATATGAGACATTTATATCAATGTTACGCTTCTTAAGTTATATTTTTCCTTGTTTCCTTTCCTCACTGGGCTATTTTCCCCGTTGGAGCCCCTGATTTATAGCATTCTGCTAACTAGGGTTGTAGCTTAGCAAGTAGATATAATAATAATAATAATAATATTTTATTTTTCCCTGTTTCCTTTCCTCACTGGGCTATTTTCCCTGTTGGAGCCCATGGGCTTATAGCATTCTGCTTTTCCAACTAGGGTTGTAGCTTAGCAAGTAATATTATTATAATTATTATTACTATTATCATTATTATTATTATTACTATTATTAGCCAAGCTACAACCCTAGTTGGAAAAGCAAGATGCTATAAGCCCCAGGCCTCCAACAAGGAAAAATAGCCCATGTGGAAAGGATATAAGGAAATAAATAAACGATATAAGAAGTAATGAAAATAATGAAAAATTGAAATAAAATATTTCAAAAACATTAACATTAAAACAGATATTTTAAATATACACTAAAAAAGGACTTATGTAATAATAATAATAATAACAATAATAATAATAATAATTATAATAAAAATAATTATAACTATAATAATAATAATTATAACAATAATAATGATAATGATAATGATGATAATGATAATAATAATAATAATAATAAAACCTAAACTCCTGGACTCATAAGTTTGCTTAATAATAATAATAATAATAATAATAATAATAATAACACCTAAACTCCTGGACTCATAAGTTTTCTTAATATATATCCCATGCATCCTACCTGCCATCCTTATTGACAAAATCCCCTCTCTGTACCTATCCTCAGGGCATAAGTGGATAGGCTACACACACACTTTCTCTCTCTCTCTCTCTCTCTCTCTCTCTCTCTCTCTCTCTCTCTCTCTCTCTCTCTCTGGCCGAGAGGGAAAATATTCCAGCTCATCGATCGACTGACAAAGGGGATATAAAGGGGAAAGTCACCCACTTCGAAAATGAAATTTCACCCTAATTCTAACAGACGCCAAACTCTTTTCCCCCTTTTCAAATAACGTTTAGCAGTCGTAATACTTCATTGTCCCATAGTTAAGAATGAGTAATTTTATTTAATTAGAAATTAATTCTTTATTTTATATTAGGGTTGTTGTGGCCTGATTGGTAACCTCTCTGCCTGGTGTTTACCAGTCGGGGGTTCGAATCCCGCCCAGACTCGTTAGTGCCATTAGTGTTTGCAATCTTACCATCCTTGTGAGCTAAGGTTGGGGGGTTTGGGAGAGCCTATAGGTCTATCTGCTGAGTCATCAACAGCCACTGTCTGGACCTCCCTGGTCCTAGCTTGGGTTGAGAGGAGGTTTGGGCACTGATCATATAATATATGGTCAGTCTCTAGGCCATTGTCCTGCTTGCTACGGCAATGCCACTGTCTCTTGCCTCCGCCAATCATGAGCGACCTTTAAACCTTTATACTCAATTTTTTTAATGAGGTGCATTTGCATTGACTCGCAGGGATGCCCTTTTAGCTCGGAAAAGTTTCTTACTACCTGATTGGTTAGAATTATCTTGTCCAACCAATCAGCTAGCAGGAAAATTTTCCGATCTAAAAGGGCACCGCTGCGATTGGTAAAAATGCGTTTCATAGAAAAAAAAATTAAGTATAGGTGCTTTCATTTACACTAGATATTTTTGTAGTTCCCCGGTTCGACTTTTTATCATACATAATATAAAAAAAAATTCATAATCACTTTGAAAAGTTTTACAATAAATATATCTACCGTACCAAGGATATTTCTGTCCACCTTTCAACTGTTTGTAATACACAATATACAAAATTCCATAACCACTTTGAAAATTTTGACGATAAATATGTTTACCACGGATATACATTTTGCCAATAAAAAAAAGACAGTATCTCACACAAGATCAACAGAATCTAACACTGGATCCCGTGCATGTTTTATGATGTATAGAATTACAAGTATACAATCTACGTTTACAACAATCATACGTGGATATACGTATATTGTATACACAAATATATATGAGAAACATGAAAACAATTCCACCTCCATGTTTGGATAGCCAGCTCCTGAATTTAATCAAATTTTACTGAAAGGTAGTTACCAATCACGAGAGAGAGAGAGAGAGAGAGAGAGAGAGAGAGAGAGAGAGAGAGAGAGAGAGAGAGAGAGAGAGAGAGAGAGAGAGATTATCAATTGCTAAGCTACAACCCTAGTTGGAAAAGCAGGATGTTATAAGCTCATTCCCCTGTGAGAAAAAGAAACAAGGAAAAGAAAATATTCTAACAGTAACATTAGAAGAGAGAGAGAGAGAGAGAGAGAGAGAGAGAGAGAGAGAGAGAGAGAGAGAGAGAGAGAGAGAGAGAGAGAGAGAGATTATAAATTGCTAAGCTACAACCCTAGTTGGAAAAGCAGGATGGTATAAGCCCATTGCCCAGTGAGAAAAAGAAACAAGGAAAAGAAAATATTTTAACAGTAACATTAGAAGAGAGAGAGAGAGAGAGAGAGAGAGAGAGAGAGAGAGAGAGAGAGAGAGAGAGAGAGAGAGAGAGAGAGAGAGAGAGAGAGAAATTCTGAATAACGGAAAATTAGTTTCTTTTGTTACCCACATTTTATTCTTAAATCAAGCACATCGGACTTAATTACAGATGACGGAAATACTAAAAAAATCTTTATTATTTGGTTACTGATAAAATAAAGTACATAAACAGTATCTAATCAACTATCATTAACCTGTTTATTAATTCACTTTTAATCGCTTGGATATGATACGCTAGCTAGCTCTGGCTTAAGTTCACTCAATTAAACCTTAAGAGACGAAAGCTTTCTTTAAGAAAACTTGACCTTGAAAATATATTATCAGCATCTTGGAAACACAATATACAAAAACATTCGATTGATCTGCCTTATAACTTTGACATTATATAAAACCAAAATTAACAAAATATATTCAGCCAAGGTTCATATGAACAACCACAACAACAACAACAACAAATGCATTCGTATCTAATTCTAGGCAGGACAAAGGCCTCAGGCATGTCTGTATACGTTTCTTCTTTACAACCTTGACGTTATATAAAACCAAATTTAATAAAATATATTCAGCCAAGGTTCATATAAACAACCACAACAACAACAACAAATGCATTCGTATCTAATTCTAGGCAGGACAAAGGCCTCAGGCATGTCTGTATACGTTTCTTCTTTACAACCTTGACGTTATATAAAACCAAAGTTTATAAAATATATTCAATCCAGTTCCATTTAAACAACAACAAATGCATTAGTTTCTAATTAACGACAGGACAAAGGCCTCAGACATGTCTGCATAGTTTCTTCCTTATAACCTTGACATTACAAAACCAAAATTAATAAAAATATAATCAGTCAAGCTTCATATAAACAACAAATGCATTCGTTTCTAATTTAGGACAGGACAAAGGCCTCAGACATGTCTGCGGTCGTTTCTAAACCACGGCAGGACAAAGGCCTCAGACATGTCCTTAGTCATGTCTGGGGTTTGGCCATCACCACGCTGGCAACGGATTGGTGATGTGGTGACTTTAGTCTTATCGATGACAACAAACCAACCTAGTATGGGCAGCCCTGACTATTACATCTTTGCTTATCTTGGGAATACACAAACCCCTTTCCCACTCAGAAAGGGAAACCACAACAACGATAATAAATTCCAGACAAATATTCCAGATACATTTCCAGGTAAAAATGTGACTTCCAGCAAAAAAAAAAAAAAAAAAAAAAAAAAAAAAAAAAAAAAAAAAAAAAAGAACAAAAAAAAGACGACCAGGCAAGCAAGTCACAGAAGTCAGAATAGGTTATGTAACACTTGAATAACTATATCTTTGGATCAGGATATTTTCGTTAAAACGTAATATATATATATATATATATATATATATATATATATATATATATATATATATATATATATATATATATATAGGCCTATATACAAGTGAAATTTTAACGCAATTTGACAGTTATGCTGATCGATAAAACACAGATATATAAAGCAACATAAACACTTGTGAATGATTACTAATACGAATATATATATATATATATATATATATATATATATATATATATATATATATATATATATATATATATATACACAATATACACATACATACATACATACATACATACATATATATGTGTGTATATATATACACACAATAATATAGTTTTACATAACCATATAAAAAAGCACAGTACACCATTTCTTTTCATAACAGGATATTTTACATTTCATCAGAAAAATTTTAAGTACTTACTCCTTAAAGGGAGGTACAAGCATCAGACGTCACCTGTTAAAGGGAAGCTTCTAACCTAACATCCGGTAAGAGCTGTCTGTGTACCTACGCAAGATGTTGCAATACAAACAACAACAATTATCATCATTATAGTTATCATGGAAGGGGAATAGGATAAACTTCCCATTTAAGAAAAAAAATAAAAATACAAAAATTTCCAATTATTTGTTTTATTATTAGGTGTCCAAATATTGATCGTAGATTATTAAGGACATATAATGTCCTGTTTGTATTATGGTAAGGGAGAAATTCTAATGGTTATAACGTTACACTCAAAGTTCGTCTCGATATTCATAGTGCAGTGTCAGAAGTTGAAGCCGGGGATGCAAGGTAAATTTCGTGAATAATAATAATAATAATAATAATAATAATAATAATAATAATAATAATAATTACTATCATTATTATCATCCTTATCATTACTATTATCATTATCATCATCATCATTATTATTATCATTACTAGTTAACCTACAACCATAGTTGGAAAAGCAAGATGCTATAAGCCCAAGGGTTCCAACAGGGAAAATAGCCCCAGTGAGGAGGGAAACAAGGAAATATACAATTTTTAAGAAGAGTAACAACTTAAAAAAAAAATCCTATATAAACTATAAAAACTTTCATAAAAGAAGACAGAACAGCGTGGCCGAGTGTACCGTAGAGACAGTGGAAGACCATGGTACAGAGGCTATGACCCTACCGTAGACTAGAGAACAATGGTTGGATTTTGGAGTGTCCTTCTAGAAGAGCTGCTTATCATAGCTAAAGAGTCCCTTTTACCCTTACCAAGAGGAAAGTAGCCACTGAAAAATTACATTGTAGTAGTTAACCCCTTGGGTGAAGTAGTATTGTTTGCTAATCTCATTGTTGTCAGGTGTATGAGAACAGAGGAGAATCTGTCAAGAAGAGACCAGACTATTCGGTGTATGTGTAGGCAAGGGGAAATAACCGTAACCAGAGAGAAGGATCCAATATAGTACTGTCTGGCCAATGAAAGGATCCCATACCTCTCTAGCGGTAGTATCTCAACGGTGTATGTGTAAGAAACGGGAAAGAACCGTAACCAGAGAGAAGGATCCAATGTAGTACTGTCTGGCCAATCAAAGGACCCCATGCCTCTCTAGCGGTAGTATCTCAACGGTGTATGTGTAAGAAACGGGAAAGAACCGTAACCAGAGAGAAGGATCCAATATAGTACTGTCTGGCCAATGAAAGGATCCCATACCTCTCTAGCGGTAGTATCTCAACGGTGTATGTGTAAGAAACGGGAAAGAACCGTAACCAGAGAGAAGGATCCAATGTAGTACTGTCTGGCCAATCAAAGGACCCCATGCCTCTCTAGCGGTAGTATCCCAACGGTGTATGTGTAAGAAACGGGAAAGAACCGTAACCAGAGAGAAGGATCCAATATAGTACTGTCTGGCCAATGAAAGGATCCCATACCTCTCTAGCGGTAGTATCTCAACGGTGTATGTGTAAGAAACGGGAAAGAACCGTAACCAGAGAGAAGGAGCCAATGTAATACTGTCTGGCCAATCAAAGGACTCCATACCTCTCTAGCGGTATCTCAACGGTGTATGTGTAAGAAACGGGAAAGAACCGTAACCAGAGAGAAGGATCCAATATAGTACTGTCTGGCCAATGAAAGGATCCCATACCTCTCTAGCGGTAGTATCTCAACGGTGTATGTGTAAGAAAAGGGAAAGAACCGTAACCAGAGAGAAGGAGCCAATGTAGTACTGTCTGGCCAATCAAAGGACCCCATGCCTCTCTAGCAGTAGTATCTCAACGGTGAATATGTAGGAAACGGAAAAGAACCGTAACCAGAGAGAAGGATCCAATGTAGTACTGTCTGGCCAATCAAAGGACCCCATGCCTCTCTAGCAGTAGTATATCAACGGGCGGCTGGTGGCCTGGCCAACCTACTACATACATGTGAAAAATGCTAAAGTCAGTAACAATGTGAAATAGGGTTGATGAGAAATATGAATTATTCAGCTCGGTTGACTCTGAACGCCTAATATCCAAGCCATAGAAAAAAGTTTCACCGGCAAGACTGTAGCTATATTATATCATATGCCTCGACGAGAGCGCCAGATGGATTAAAGCAGATGATGCGATATCAATAAAGCCTCACACAATAACACCGAAAGGATAGCAACCGGGGAGGTGGTCGTATGGGCAAATACAATGTGTTTTGTATAGATTCCAACGGGAATCCTGCTGTTATTAAGGAAAATAAAAAGATTTATGGTTCATCAAAAAACATATGAGGCTGCCCAAAACAGATATATGGGAATGTTGATGACTACTATTAGGAGATGGCTACATAACAGTACCTCATTCATTTCGAAAGTCACATAACAGTACCTCATAGATTCCGAAAGTCACATAATATTACGTCATAGATTTCGAAAGTCACATAACAGTATCTCATAAGATTTCGAAAGTCACATAACAGTACCTCATAAGATTTCGAAAGTCACATAACAGTACCTCATAGACTTCGAAAGTCACATAACAGTATCTCATAAGATTCCGAAAGTCACATAACAGTACCTCATAGATTCCGCAAGTCACATAACAGTATCTCATAAGATTTCGAAAGTCACATAACAGTACCTCATAAGATTTCGAAAGTCACATAACAGTACCTCATAAGATTTCGAAAGTCATATAACAGTACCTCATAAGATTTCGAAAGTCACATAACAGTACCTCATAAGATTTCGAAAGTCGCATAACAGTACCTCATAGATTCCGAAAGTCACATAATAGTACGTCATAGATTTCGAAAGTCACATAACAGTACTCATAGATTCCGAAAGTCACATAATAGTACCTCATAGATTCCGAAAGTTACATAACAGTACCTCATAGATTTCGAAAGTCACATAACAGTACATCATAGATTCCGCAAATCATATAACAGTACCTCATAAGATTTCGAAAGTCACATAACAGTACCTCATAGATTTCGAAAGTCACATAACAGTACCTCATAAGATTTCGAAAGTCACATAAGAGTACTTCATAGATTCCAAATGGAATACTCCCGTTATTCAAAGATAAACAAATTAAAAAACATTTTATCAAAAAAAAAAAAAATATGAAGCTGTCCAAAATAGATACATAAACATTTTAATCACTACTACTCGGTGACAGTCACATAACAGTAGGCCTACCTCATCTCGTTATTAAAGAAAAATAAAGTTTATAAAAATTCTAATATGAATCTGTCCATAAACAGATACATAAGCATAAAATCACTATTATTCGGAGTTAGTTACACAACAGTGTCTCGTGTATATTGAATTCCAAAAGAAATCCTTCAGTTATTAACGAAAAATAATTACATAGTTTATGAAACCTCTTATAGATTCCAAAGGAAATAATCCAGTTATTAGTTCCCCAAACGTTTAACTGGGCTTCAAAGGCACTAGAAGAGTTGGAAGACCCAGCCCTACCTGGCTGAGGACTATGAAGCGTGAATTAGATGATAAATGGAGAAGTATTGAATTAAAACTTCAAGATAGAGACAACTGGCAAAATCTAACCGAGGCCCTTTGTGTCAATAGGCGTAGGAGGAGATGATGAGAGAGAGAGAGAGAGAGAGAGAGAGAGAGAGAGAGAGAGAGAGAGAGAGAGAGAGAGAGAGAGAGAGATTAGTTCATGAAACGTTTAACTGGGCTTCACAAGGCACTAGAAGAGTTGGAAGACCCACGCCTACATGGCTGAGGAGTATGAGCCTTGAAGTGGATGATGAATGGAGAAGTACTGATTTGAAAGCTCAAGATAGAGACGACTGGCGAAATCTAACCGAGGTCCTTTGCGTCAATAGGCGTAGGAGGAGATGATGATGATAATGAATAGTCTATCTTTATAGCCTTATATCCATCGAGATTCAGCTTCCAAGAATTACAAAACAAAAACAAAAATTGCACAGAATACAAAACTATTTCAAGAAGCTGTGAAGTTCTTTGGCTGCAAGCTTATCTTGCAAACTACGCAAAGTATTGACTTCAGTAAGCAGACTTAAAATTTGAGCATGACCTCATGTCCTTTAACAAGTTTTCCCAAGTTATTTCAGACATGTTAAGTTTACGTGAAATATGCATAGGATAATTTCATATAACAATTTAAGAGATTCTTTCCCCTGACATGCCGTTGCTTATAAAAGCCTTGTCTTCTCCACTATAAGGCGCAATACTACACAATATTCTAGAAACTTTATTCCAACTGTGATCAGACTGTGGAATGATCTTTCTAAACTGGATTGTGGTGGCCGGTGTGGTAACGTCCCTGACTGGTGAACGCCAGACTGGGGTTCGAGTCCCGCTCAAACAAGTTAGTTTCTTTGGTCGCTGCAATCTCACCATCCTTGTAAGCTAAGGATGGGAGGTTTGGGGGAGCCTATAGAGCTAGCTGTAGAGTCATCAGCAGCCTTTGCCTGGCCCTCCTTGATCCTAGCTTGGGTGGGGAGAGGGCCTGGGCCTTGATCATATATCTATATGGTCAGTCTAGGGTATTGTCATGCTTGATAGGGCAATATCACAGTCCCTTGCCTCTGCCATTCATGAGCGGCCTTTAAACCTTTTAACTTCACAAGTTCCAATTTTTGTAAAGGCTTATATGTTGAGCTAGTTGACATGTCTCGTTTATCATTATCATTACTAATTGCTAAGCTACAACCCTAATTGGAAAAGCTGGATGCTATAAGCCCAGGGACTGCAACCTGGAAAATAGCCCAGTGAAGAAAGGAAACAATGAAAAATAAAATATTTCAAGAATAGTGACATTAAAATAAACATCGCCTATATAAACTATAAAAACTTTAACAAAAGATGAAGAGAAATAAGATAGAATAGTGTGCCCGGGTGTACCCTATAGTAAGAGTTTTAAAATATATACATGACCTATCTTAACATTGTTGGTGATCTTAAAATTTTTGTCTTTTATTCATTGCTAAATTTCTAGTTCATTTGCTATTCTCTTATATCCTTTCCAAATTAGAGGCCTTAGGTTTTCAGTATCCTGATTTTCCAGCTAGGGTTGTATCTTAGCTAATACTACTACTGTTACTACTACTACTACTACTACTACTACTAATAATAATAATAATAATAATAATAATAATAATAACATAAAAATTAGAAAATAATAAAATTAACAACACCAACAACAATAATCATAAAAATAATAATAATAACCATGAAGACCTTTGAAGTGTCATATTTTTCTATATAATTTAAACTTACGTTTTATGAATACTTCAGATATATAATTCTTACTAAAAAAAATACAATAACCAACAAAAACCTGTTATTTTGACACTGACGAATAAATCACACAACTAAACCGGGAAAGGATCCTTTGAATTACATGAGCAACCTCTGTGATCTACATGTCAAAGGAAATAAACATGAGAGGAATGACAGAAGTTCAGAATGACATGAAAGAAACTGTATAATAAAAGCATTTCATCATCATCATCATCATCTCTTCCTACACCTATCAAAGGTGCTCGGATAGATTATGCCTGTCGTCTCTATCTTGAGCTTGTAAATCAATACTTTTCCATTCATCATCTCCTACTTTACGCTTCATATTATTATTATTATTATTATTATTATTATTATTACTATCCAAGCTACAACCCTAGTTGGAAAAGCAAGATGCTATAAGCCCAGGGGCTCCAACAGGGAAAAATAGCCCAGTGAGGAAAGGAAATAAGGAAATAAATAAAGGAAGAGAACAAATTAACAATAATTCGTTCTAAAAAAAGTAACAACGTCAAAACAGACATGTCACATATAAACTATAAACAACATCAAAAACAAATATGTCATAAATAAACTATAAAAAGACTCATGTCCGCCTGGTTAACAAAAAAGCATTTGCTCCAACTTTGAACTTTTGAAGCTCTACTGATTCAACTACCCGATTAGGAAGATCATTCCACAACTTGGTAACAGCTGGAATAAAACTTCTAGAGTATTGCGTAGTATTGAGCCTCATGATGGAGAAGGCCTGGCTATTAGAATTAACTGCCTGCCTAGTATTACGAACAGGATAGAATTGTCCATGGAGATCTGAATGTAAAGGATGGTCAGAGTTATGAAAAATCTTATGCAACATGCATAGACCACAGACATGTAGGCTTGGGTCTTCCAACTCTTCTAGTGCCTTGTGAGCTCAGTTGAAAGTTTGGTGAACTAATCTCTCTTGGGGAGTGCGAAATGCATGCCAAATACATCTCCATCTACCCCTCATCATGATCTCATCCAAATATGGCACTCAAGTAATCTCTCTTATAGTTTCATTTCTAATCTTGTCCGGCAATTTAACTCTCAATATTCATCTGAGGGCTTTGTTCTCAAATCTGCAAAATCTGATGGATATTGTTTCAAGAATTTACCCTAAAAAAAAATCCGTATTCCAAATTCAATATATCGCCTTGTTGACCGAACAATCAAGCAAGAAAAAGCTTAATATTAAGCAAGAGTTTTCAATTTCATTTCCCTTGTTACATTATTCAAATATTACTTTTTTTCCGAATCATATACAAGTGTTCCCTTTATCTTTCCCCTCAGCATACCCACAATAGAATTTCAAACCACTCATTTTTTTAACGTCTAG
>NC_090725.1:334596003-334603947 GCF_036898095.1 Palaemon carinicauda
ACACTATGACTTACCAAGACCTAATTGTCAGATGTGACTCAATGGAAAACATTTGAATCACAAAACTACAATCTAGTTAATATTTCGCCATAATGCAATTACATCCATGCTCATTAAACCAGCATTGTTTAATGAATTGCATGAATGCATGCACGCACAGCCGGCAATTTTCTGCATTGCTACATGCATTGTCAAATTCTAAAAGTAGTGTCCCTGCACAAAATTAATCTATGACAAAATAATTTATTTAATAGTAGTAAGAATTTTTAAATCACTGCAGAAATAGAAAATACAAAAACTAACTAACCATTGACTAAAAACATAGGCTATATCAACTAAAACGGGCACTCGATAGAGCGCATACCTTCGTCTATATCATATTATATATCCTAAGATATGAAATTGAATTATGCACATTATGGCTTTAGTTTCATGCAAATCAGATAAAATTTGTCCACGATATGGCAAAAAGATTTTGACCTTTTGGTGACCTTGGCATTGAATTTTGACCCAATCACTCCCAAAATCTAAACTAATTGTCCTTGGATCATGGCAAATCATCCCTACAAATTTCATGATTCGGTCAAATAGTTTTTGAGTTATGCGAATCACCAACATGCAGACAGACAGACATACATAGAGAGAGAGAGAGAGAGAGAGAGAGAGAGAGAGAGAGAGAGAGAGAGAGAGAGAGAGAGAGAGAGAGAGATTCAGCGACCTATTAATAAGGGTAAACTGGAGACTAAATACTCAGATAGCTGGTAAAATCTGGTTATCTCCAGTAAAAGTACATAAATTAAATCATCTTTTTTTTTCAACGATTAATCAAATTAGATACATTACGAAAATGCATTTCGCTGAGCTCCTTTTAACTTTACACAATAAAAATTACATCAGAAATAAAATATAAATTTTTGGGATAAAAAACTCACAAAAAGGATAAGAGAAAAATTAGCCTGGATCAACGTTGTTAAATGTATATTTATTCATGGACCAAACTGGATAGAAAAGCTATATAAAAAAAAAAAAATATATCGTTATTGCATTGTAAAAAAAGGCTATAACATTTCTGGGTTAAATTATAATATATATATATATATATATATATATATATATATATATATATATCTTCCCCCAAACCCAAAAAGAAAAAATCATAAATTTATACACTGTAATTGGAAAACTCAAAGTCCTCTAATGTAATATTTCAGTATCAAATAAGTAAAAATCGAATAAATAAAAGGCAAGCTTTAAAAATACCAAGCAATCATCATTCGTGGATTAATTATGTAGGAAGGCATTATCAATCCTACAGTCAATGTTACATGATAACGATATTATTATTATTATTACTATCCAAGCTACAACCCTAATTGGAAAAGCAAGATGCTATAAGCCCAGGGGCTCCAATAGGGAAAAATAGCCCAGCGAGGAAAGGAAATAAGGAGATAAATAACTGAAGAGAACAAATTAACAGTAAATCATTCTAAAAAAAGTAACAACGTCATAACAGATAGGCTATGTCATATATAAACTATTAACAACGTCAAAAACAAATATGTCATATATAAAATATAAAAAGACTCATGTCCGCCTGGTCAACAAAAAAGCATTTGCTCCAACTTTGAACTTTTTAAGTTCTACTGATTCAACCACCCGATTAAGAAGATCATTCCACAACTTGGTAACAGCTGGAATAAAACTTCTAGATAATATATAGAAATTCGAATGAAAACTAAGACATGGAAAATATATCAAGGCTGTTGGCAAATAAACTTTAGAATCAGAATGTTCTAATACAAAATTATTTTTAAAATTTTGTTCGCATACAAAATCATTTAAAATAATATCTTGGCCAAAAACCCCTGACGGAAAAATGGGTCATTTTGCTATGATATAAAAAAGGAATATATAAAATTATCACGGTTATAAATCAATCAATCATGGTGAGGGGTAGATGGAGATGGCTTGAGCATGCTCTTCGCACTCCCCAAGAGAGATTAGTTCACCAAACGTTCAGCTGGGCTTCGCAAGATACTAGATGAGTTGGAAGACCCAGGCTTACATGACCTAGGACAATGAAGCGTGAAGTAGATGATGAATGGATAAGTATTGATTTAGAAGCTCAAGATAGAGACACTGGCGAAATCTAAGAGGCCCTTTGCGTCAAAAGGTGTAGGAGGAGATGATGATGATGATGATGATGTTGATGATGATGAATAGGTACCTAAATTAGTAACCTTGATTATAAAAGAAAAAAAAATTCAATTTATCTATATGAATTCTATTAATGACTTAGTTATCTTACAAAATAAATAAAATGTAATTAAGTAAAGAAAAACATTCAGTAGCATATTTTGTATAAAAGAAAACAGCATATATTCCCATTACCAACTTATAAACGAAATACCCTGGAAGTAAATATAACCTTTTTTATATTTAACTAAGTTTAAATGTAATAATTCGTCATATGTATAAAAATTCAAGGCAACTTTGATACAGGCTGACATATATGAAAGATCTGCTTTAATGTTGTTACTTAAAATATTTTATTTCACTTGTTCATTACTTCTCTTGTATTTTATTTATTTCCTTATTTCCTTTCCTCACTGGGCAATTTTTTCCCTTTCGGAGCCGTTGGGCTTATAGCATCCAGCTTTTTCAACTAAGGTTGTAGCTTAGCTAATAATAATAATAATAATAATAATAATAATAATAATAATACACTTAAAAAGTGTCCTAGCTTTACTTATTCTGTTTGCTTTGATTATTACTTTTCAAAATATTCTTTAGCTTAGCTAATAATAATAATAATAATAATAATAATAATAATAATAATAATAATAACAACAACAAGTAATAAGTACCCTGGCTTATTCCGCATGCTTTATTTCTTTTCAAAATATCTTGTAGCTTAGCTACTACTACTACTACTACTACTACTACTACTACTAATAATAATAATAATAATAATAATAATAATAATAATAATAATAACCAACAACACTTAAAAGGTACCTTGGCTTTACTTAATCTCCTTGCTTTGATTATTTCTTTTCAAAATATCTTGTAGTTTAGCTGCTGCTACTCCTACTACTACTACTACTACTACTACTACTACTACTACTACTAATAATAATAATAATAATAATAATAATCCACTTAAAAAGTATACTGCCTTTACTTAATCTCCTTGCTTTGATAATTTTTTTTTCAAAATATCTTAACAAAAATTAAAGTCACGAAATTAGTTTTCAACAAATCCTACCCTCGCAAGAAAGATCCTAGACGTGAGCGCACCAGGAATAATCCCGTGAGGAACCTAGCCAACAATATTGGCGTCGTGACAGGCCACGTACACGCCCTTCTGATCTATATGCTTTAAGGCCTGTCACGTGCTGGGCAATAGCCACACGCTATCGCATGCAGCATTCTCAAGGTCGCCAAGCAACAGAGTAAAATTGGCGACTATCCAATTACTCAATGTAATGAAAATGATGGCAATCTTCCAGACCATTCTATAATGATGTTACATATAACGCATATGCCTTGTCTGTGATGCTTTGAATAATGCTATATATTTGCCTTTGATTATATGTTTTTCACCCATATCAGTCATCACAAATCAATTGCTATTTATTACAAAAAGAAGAGTAAATATGAAAATGAGGAAAACTAAAGGTTATAGTTACGAAATAACGTGTTTGAACGTCAATGCAAGTTGAAATACTATTGACAATCAATTAGCAGTCTTTTAAATAATAATTACAATAAAAAACAATTTTCATCAATTTGAACAGAATCATAATTATTTTATTATTTTTAGCCAGGCTACATGCTCAGTTGCAACAGAAAAATGCAATTAGAAAAGCGCTCTTGAGAGTGCAGACCTCCATCACAGCAGCTTATTTCTCGCAGCTTGCCTTAGGGTTAATTCGGTCGACCTTTTACTCGACCTTGACCTTTGACCTAGGACTTTCAAAATTGAATCACTTCCACGTCTCCACATAACAATTAATCCCTAAAGGTTTCACTACTCTATGAGTAAAATTGTAGCCTGGAAGTTGTTCACAAACAGACAAACACGGGCGAAAACATAACCTCCTCCCAACCTAGTAGGCAGAGGTAAAAATCCATGCAATCAATTACTGAGCATAAAAAAGGAAAGCGACTGAGATACTAAGACTTAATCACATTCCTAAGTGTCCATGTTACTATCTAGCACTATAGAATAGTTTTGATGAGAGAGAGAGAGAGAGAGAGAGAGAGAGAGAGAGAGAGAGAGAGAGAGAGAGAGATTTTCCTAGGGCTGACATCCTCATCCGAACTTGTAACAGAAGTTTGGAGACTGGTGTGAGTGGCAGTCAGTCGTAAAGACATCCTCTAGTCCAACTAAGCCAGAATAAATTACAGAATAAACTAAATTTTATTCAACAAGGCTACAGATATCTTAATTTAGTATGACCAATCTACAAAAAAAAAAAAAAAAAAAAAAAAAAATTAATAACGATAATGATAACTTGATTAACTGTAAGGTAGTCTGATTGGTAACGTCTCTGCCTGGTGGTTGCCAGACGAGGGTTGGAATCCCGCTCAGTCCCGTTAGTGCCTTTAGTGTCTGCAACCTTACCATACTTGTGAGCTAAGGTTGGGTGGTTTGGGGGAGCCCATAGGTCTATCTGTTGATTCATCAGCAGCCATTGCCTGGCCCTCCCTGGCCCTAGCTTTGGTGGATCATATAATATATGGTCAGTCTCTATGGGATTATCCTGCTTGCTAGAGCAATATCACTGTCCCTTGCCTCTGCCATTCATGAGCGACCTTTAAACCTTGAAACGTCCCTGCCAGGTAATCTGCCGGAGTGGGAGTGGGGTTCGTGACCCACTCAAGCTCGATAGTTTCTTGTAGTGTCTGCAACCTTACCATCCTTGTGAGATAAGGATGGGGAGTTTGGGTTAGCCTATGAGCTTACGTGCTCAGCCATCATTAGCCATTGCCTGGCCCTCCCTGGTCCAATTTGAAAAGAGAGGGACTTGGGCGCCGATCATAAGCATATATATTTAGTCTCGAGGGCATTGTCCTGCTAACTAGCTAGGTATACCTGCTTAGTCATCATCAGCCATTGCCTGTCTTTCCCTGGTCCTAGCTTTGGTGAAGAAGGGGATTGGGCGCTGATCATACGCATACACGTTTAGACTCTGGGGCATTGTCCTGCTTGCTAGGACATTGTCACAGTCCCTTGCCTCTGGCATTCATGAGTGGCCTTCAAATAGTAGTTTTATTTTGGAGTTTGTTAAGACACGTGCAACTAAAACGATATATAAATCCATTGCAACCGTAGATAATCGCTTCTGTTAGACGACGAAGTAAAATGTTGATAGAGGTAAGAACGCAAATGAAGTAAAGTGTAGCTAGGTGCCTAAGAAACACTGCAGAAACTAAAGTAATGCATACAGTACACAGCATGGGATGCACTGAAGGCACTTCTCCTTTACAGGGTAAATCATTGATTTCTATCAGTTCAATTCAATACAGACTCCTTGAGTGAAAATGGGTTTTGCATTATCCAAAACGTATATGAGGTAATGTCGTGTGGCAAAAATGTCATTTTGACGTATTTTCAAGATTGATTGATTTGAGGTTTTCTGGCACCTTGATATCTAAGGTTTTAAGACTTGAAAGGTAGAAGAATTCACAACCAAGAATTCGAAGTTTATGGGGCCAACTTCTAAAAAATCATCTTGTGAATCATTTAAGTATTTAGGAACTATGGTCAATACAGAGTCTTTGGAATTAGAGTTTAGTGAAAGACTGAAGAGAGCATATCAGACAATGGGTGGGTTAGGTAAAATTTGGAAATCAAATCGCCTGAAATTACTATTAAAATCAGACTATATATCAGTTTAGCGAGATAAGTGTTACTCTAAGGACATGAGTCATAGTATGACAATAAAACAATCTCCAATAGATTTTGTGGACTTGAGAACAAAGCCTTCAGAAGCATATTGGGAATTAAATGACAGGACAGGATTAAAAAAGAAACTATAAAAGCGATTACTCGAGTGTCATATGTGGATGAGATCATTATGGAGATGGTTTAGGCATGCTTTTCGCACTCCCCAGGAGAGATTAGTTCACCCAACGTTCAATTGGGCTCCACAAAGCACTAGAAGAGTTGGAAGACCAAGGCCTACATGACTGAGGATTATAAAGCGCAAAGTAGGAGATGAAGAATGGAGAAGTAGTACTGAATTAAAAGCTCAAGATAGACACAACTGGCGAAATCTAACCGAGGCCCTTTGCGTCAAAAGGCGTAGGAGGAGGAGATGATGTTGGTGATGATGATGATGCTAAATCATTTAGGACTCAAAAAATTGTGAACTAAAGTCAATTAGCTTTATATACCCTTCATTTATATACATATACATATACATATATATGTGTGTGTATACACATATGCATAATGACAATGATAAATAATATATGCATATTAAGTATACCCTAAAGATTGCAAAAATAGCGGAGAGAAGGAAGAGAAGACGATAGATTGGCAAACTAAGAAAATTTATGGCATGGATATAAGCGGGGATAGAAAGACCATAAACTGACACGAGGGGATGGACAAGTCTGTGGCCTTTGTTCTGCAGTGGACTAGCAAAAGCCGATATATATATATATATATATATATATATATATATATATATATATATATATATATATATACATATATATATACATAAATATATATATACATATATATATATATATATATATATATATATATATATATATATATATATATATATATATATATATATATATATACTGCATATATACACACACACACACACACATATATATATATATATATATATATATATATATATATATATATATATATGTGTGTGTGTGTGTGTGTGTGTGTGTAATAGTCACAAAACCTCTTGTCTATTAGTTTCACAATTTTGTATAGAATTATCACATCAACAAAACCCAAGCAGGTTAGCATTGAACCCTCGCATACTAGTAAGAATATGGTTACCAATTTGTCCACTAGGTCTCCAAGATACTTATGTCTACTACATATCATACGTAATACCACGATCCAAATTTTCTTTACAACCAAACGGCCCCCACCCCTCAATCCCCTCGTTATAAAGAAGACGAAACCAGGGGCAAAACCATTGGCTACCGTTCGTGTATTAATCTCTCTCTCTCTCTCTCTCTCTCTCTCTCTCTCTCTCTCTCTCTCTCTCTCTCTCTCTCTCTCTCTACTACTACTACTACTACTACTATGGTTACTACTACTATTGGAAATTAAAGAAAGGGGTTGGAAAGAATACCTGATAAACGAAAGAAAATTAGTAGTATAGTAGTAGTATCAGTTCTCTCTCTCTCTCTCTCTCTCTCTCTCTCTCTCTCTCTCTCTCTCTCTCTCTCTCTCTCTCTCTCTCTCTCTCTCTTTTCTAAAGAAAATTAGTAGTATAGTAGTAGTGGCAGAAGTAATAGAAAAGAGAGAGAGAGAGAGAGAACTGCTACTACTACTATACTACTAATTTTCTTTCGTTTATCAGGTATTCTTTCCAACCCATTTCTTTAATTTCCAATAGTAGTAGTAACCGTAGTAGTAACCATAGTAGTAGTAGTAGTAGGAGAGAGAGAGAGAGAGAGAGAGAGAGAGAGAGAGAGAGAGAGAGAGAGAGCAGCATACGATTGGTGGCCACTTCTTCACCACTTGCTTCGACTGCTAGGGTTGTAAAGAAACTTTGGATCGTGAGATGAGATATATGTTGAGTTCAGATATATTTTGCCTGAACTAAGACCGCAACCAGCAACTTGTCAATATTATTTTCTGAGAGTGACTTGAAGATTATAGGATTTATTTTTCCAACATAAATAGCAATATTCTTTTATAAAATAAAAGAGTAGTTAGAAAATACATCA
>NC_090725.1:334604447-334606947 GCF_036898095.1 Palaemon carinicauda
ATTCTGATTAGAGTGGAAGATATTCAGAAGAGATACATGGGTGAAAACCTTCAAGAAAGCAAATAGAGGCGAGACATTTCAGCAGCTGGCACAGATGGCATTGGATAGGAGTCTGTGGAGAGAATGGCGATATCAGATGCAGGACCCAACCCGGAGAATTCCGGACGGGATTTAGTGAGTGAGTGAGTGATATATATATATATATATATATACATATATATATATATATATATACATAAGTGTTTCTCAATTTCAAAGGATGTATTTCTCCTTGGATTCTGAGATAAATTTTTTTCTCTTTTTATGTACAATTTTATATATATATATATATATATATACATGTGTGTGTGTTTGTGTGTGTGTGTGTGTGTGTTTGTGTTTGTATGTGTGCTTATATATATGTGTGTAATAGGTAGTTCACTGCCCAGGGAACCAGCTACCCTTTGAGATACTAGCACTAGAGAGTTATGGCATCTTTTAATGGCCAGACAGTAATACACTAGATCTTTCTCTCTGGTTACGGTTCAGTTTACCTTTCCTTACACATACACCGAATATTCTGGTCTATCTTTTTTTACATATTTTCCTCTGTACTCATACACCTGTCAATACTGAGATTACCAAACAAAACTTCTTCACCCAAGGGGTTACTATACTGCAATTGTTCAGTAGCCCCCTTTCTCTTGCTAAGGGTAAGCAGCTTTTCTAGGAGAAGGACTCTCCAAAATCAAACCATTGTTTTCTAGTCTTGAGTAGTGCCATAGCCTCCGTACCATGGTCTTCCACTGTCTTGGGTTAGAGTTCTCTTGCTTGAGGGTACACTCGGGCATATTATTCAATCTAATTTTTCTTCCTCTTCTTTTGTTGAAGTTTATATACAGTAGTTTATATAGGAGAAATTTATTTTAATGATATTACTCACCTCAATATATTTAATTTTTCCCTTCTTCCTTTCCTGAGCTTATAGCATCCTGCTTTTTCAACTAGGGTTTTAGCTTAAAAAGTCATAATAATACTAATAATGATATATATATATATATATATATATATAAATATTTATGTATATATATATGAATATATATATATATATATATATATTCATATAAATATATATATATATATATATATATATATTTATATATATATATATATATATATATATATTTATTTATATATATATATATATATATACATATATATATATATATATATATAAATATATATATATATATATATATATATAAAATTGTACATAGAAAGAGAAAATCCTAGAAATTTTCACTTGGATATATATATATGTATATATATATATATATATATATATTATTCTAGGAACAAATTATACCACCGCCAAAAATAACTATTCAACCCATACTGAAATAAACATTTTCTTTGGCTTTTCTTTGGCCGATAAAAACTGGAAAATTGTTATGGAGAGAGAGAGAGAGAGAGAGAGAGAGAGAGAGAGAGAGAGAGAGAGAGAGAGAATTTATTTTACTATAAGTTTTCCAAACACGATTAAACGACTTGCGGCAATAGGGCCGTATCATAAATTTTCAATGGAGCTCTAGGTGCAGTCTTGACTTCAAGTATGATCCTCTCTTTGTCCTTATCGAAAAATGGAAGAAGCCATTATTCTAACAACGTAATTTATTTTACCCCTTTAAGGCCAAAAAACTAAAAAGAGTCTAACCTAACGTAAGGCTTTGTGACGCAGGTTGTATAAGCGGCATCTTCAAACAGCGGTGAGGGGATGGGCCGAAGGGAGCAGACACTCCGGGGTCACCAATGTCCGAGCGTACAGTTAGGTTGTAGCTGAGAGCGAGGGAATACAACTAACTTCAATTCAGCAGTCAGATGGTTTATATACATGACTTTCAGTGGAAGAATCTTACAAAAATTCGAACTCATCAATTTATGAGAAGACAAGTTCAAACCGATTTTGTTAACAGAGAGGTGTAGATGAGATAAAAATAAAAATAAATAAAAATAAAAAACATACCGTTACAATGGACTAGTATGTGTGAAACACGTGTGGTACAGCTTCGTTATTAGAATTATGATAATTAGCATAGTAAAAAAAATATAAGATAATCTGAAACAATGGTAAAGCACACTCAGTCCTGAAATTGTGTGCCATTCCACTAAAGATAACTCATAAAATAATATTTTATTTATCCATGTTACATAAGTCAATTGACATTCGATTTCGAATTTAATTTTCGTTTAAACTTTTCTATGATAAGCACTCCTAAATAAGTATTAAGATATAAACCGTATTTAAAATTACGTATTTTCCCATGTTACTGCGTTTATAATTAATATACATTATAATATTATCATCTTTTCACTTTCATAAATATGATTTATAGTGATGGCACATTTCTGCAAAGGCGAATATTTCTATTTCAGGGCACTTACCCTAATTTTAGTTATATGTAAAGTAAACATAGTCCGATTAACTTCGGTAGATACATCAATATGTCAAGATATGAAAAGG
>NC_090725.1:334619447-334621947 GCF_036898095.1 Palaemon carinicauda
TTCTCGTGTTAAGAGACATAGTGAGTGCTGTGATGTTGTGAAGCAGCAAAAATTAATAACAATCTCTGGAGGAGATCATAGACTGAAATGTAAATAAATCTGGCAAATAAGTATTTCCCCTCTGCCCATCTCAACAGTTGTATTTTAATCACATATTTGGAACCTTCGGTGCATGGAAAAAGAAAAAGAAATATAACACCTATTAAAGATCTCCGAAGCAACATCACTGAAGTGAAAGATTTGCAGTTTGGCCTCTGTTATCCTTTGAAAATAAATATTCACACGACTTGTATAAATGAGAAGATAATTTTTCGAGAATTAGGAAAAACTTGCCATGTTTTTATCTAAAGCATTCAGAATATATTTTTTTTATCAACGGTAATTTTTTGAGCATTTTTCTTAACTCCGTATTAATATTTCATTAGGGTAAAGAACGACGTTATAAAATTACTGTTGGTCTGAGAATATATTCTGCAAAGTTTTTTACTATCCTGCAAGTTTAGTACGGGTACCACCATTACTATTCTTGAAAGTCATTTATTCATAATCATCTTTGCTCATGCTTTGCTATAGTGCATTATAATTAAAATTGTGTAAGAAGACTCCATATGTAAACGATAAATATATGAAAAAAATATGCAATATTTTCGGTAAGACACTCAGGTTAGAGATATATTGAAATTATTTGGTTCAAAACATCCAATTACCTGAAACATTGCAGTAGCAAAAAAACTTTATATATTACTCGAAATATGCATTTTGAAAGAACGTTTTCTACTGCGTAGATGGATATGTACACTCTTATAACATGAAGAGAAAACTTATACATACGTTGGTACCTTTTTTCTGACTAATTTTGAAAGGTTTAGTTCACGAGGCTCACCCATTGTTATGGCATTTATCAGACTGGCTCGAAGATATTCAAGAAACAACTAGAATTGTGTTTCAGGTAATTGCAGGGCATATTGTTATAACTTATGAATGGTGACACATTGTAAAATTTCCATTTATTTAAGAAAACATGTGGTATTATTATTATTATTATTATTATTATTATTATTATTATTATTATTATTATTATTATTATTATTATTATACAACCGTAGTTCGAAAAGAAAGAAGTTATAAGCCCAAGGGGTCCAACAGGGAAAACAGCCTAGTGAGAAAAGGAAACAAGGAAGAAAATAAACTACATGAGAATCAATAAACAACTAAAATTAAATAGTTAATAGCAATATCATGAAAATATCTCCGAATATTCAATGAAGAATCTTCTAGTTTTGAGCTATCTCTCTTTAAAAGAAAAGTAACACATTTAACAAGGAATTATCAACTGAAAGAAGTTTTACACACACACACACACACACACACACACACACATATATATATATATATATATATAAAACTGCGTAAAAAAGTTATAGGGAAACATGATGAAAAATAACCTGAAAGAAAATGAAATTGGATATATGAGATTAGGCACTGACAGGTTTTTTTTTTTTATATTTGTTGAGGACTAATTTATTGAACATGGATTCTTTATAAAAACATATGGTACAGTGAAAGAACGATCATACATAGAAATATTTTCAAAACAATATTGCACTCCAAACTAGCTAACTTTCCTATATTCTCAGTTGTGATCATTACTAATATCTGCAACTCTATAACTTGTTACATTTTTCAGAGTCGTCTTCCTCTCCTTATTAAAGGCAATGTGGTCTATCTGATTTTTGTAATTGCCCTATGGTAAAGTCGATGCATACTTGTGGATGTTCTTATGTTGGAACAGAGTATCTTAAATGACAAGATTGTTTGCTGAACGGAAACTTAGGAGAAGTACTATATTTTCATTTGCAACTTTGTCAAGACCCTCGACACCCATCACATTCTCTATCGCTCGATTATTTCTTCCAACTTTAACATTGAAATTGTCAGTCAAGATTTTCATATCTCTCTCTAGGATATCATCTATTACACTCTGCAGCCCTTCATAGTATTGATCTTTCCTTTCTCCAGGGGAATAATTTGTTGGGGCATAGCAAACCATAATACTCATATTGCACTTCTTTGATTTGAACGTTGCTAGTAACAATCTACTTTTTATAGCTCTCGATTCGGTTGATGCCTTTTTAACTCTTGGTGTTATCAACATTCCTATCCCTTTTCTGCCAACTCCATCTGATCTCTCTGAGTAGATATATAGTGCCTTGGTATAAAGTTCTGATACCAATCCCGTTACAACTTGTTTCACTTATGGCTAAGATATTCAAACTTGCTGCATTTTCCCAATCTGATTCTTGGTTATAACATTTTCATATCTCTCTTATGGATCTCGTCTTGTATCCTTTGCAGTTTTTCATAGTATTCATCTTTTCTTTCTTCATGGGAATCATTTGTTGGGGAATGGCAAACTATAATATTCATATTGCACTACTTTGATTTGGAGTTTGCTAGTAACAATCTACTATTTACAGGTCTCCACTAGTTTAATGCCTTT
>NC_090725.1:334629447-334636947 GCF_036898095.1 Palaemon carinicauda
CTATATGAGGATCCATCATCAAATTTTTGGATGGAACTCAACTGCCTAATTTGGATGTACCCTTTGCTGGCTCCTTTGATTTTGGTCTTACCTTTAATTCGACAGCCATCTTTTGATATATCTTAAGTGGAAGGAGAAATTAATTTTTATTGAAGACACAACTTTCTATTTGTTTACCTTATATCCTTTCCCTTGTCCATTGTAGCTCTTCTGCTAGAAAGTTCCATATATATATATATATATATATATATATATATATATATATATATATATATATATATATATATATATATATATATATATTCCAAAAATTAAATAATTTACATTTATAAAAAAATGAACAAAAACTTTGGAGATAAAAAACTTGACAGGTGACTTTAGCATTTGACAGTGATGGATTACTGTATCCAACCGTGGAAGTTTTCAAGAACATTCTTCAAGAAATTTCAAAGGTCTTACAATATCACCCTGAAAATTTAGATTCTGTCACCTCTGTTTTTTAATTGATTACGCTTAAAAACTTCAGCAAAATCATTGCTTTCACATTATAAATAGTTTAAAAATATGAGCAGATTTTCAGTCGTTTCATGAAACTTTTTTAGGACAGATTTACGAGGAAAGTATGATCTACAATTCTATACCTACAGTTTGGAGAAAATTTATCTTTATACTAATCCATTAAAAGAGGGGCACAAAATCCTGAAAATTGCCGCTGAAAAAGTTTACTCTCATTAATAGGAAAAATTTTCACAAAGATATTTTAAGAATTGAGATTGAGAAAGTATGAATATAGTAATTAACATTAATAATGATAACTTAACTGCTTAAGTATTATATATACTGTATATATATATATATATATATATATATATATATATATATATATATATATATATATATATATATATATATATATATATATATATATATATATATATATATATATATATACAAACACACACGTGAATAAGGAGCCTTACAACTCTAGAGACTATGGAATAACACTACTAGATAGAAAAGGAGCAACACGTATATTAGAGAAAACTCAAATAGGAGATATTCTAACAACATATAAGAAAAGAAAAGGACATGGGCAGGATATGTAATGAGAATGACAGATAATAGATGGACATTCAGAATGACAGAATGGGTCCCTAGATATGGAAAAAAAGAAGCAGGAGAAGGAAAAGAAGTCAATGGATTGATAAACTAAAATAATTTGCTGGTATAAATTGGCATCACAAGACCATATACAGATGCGAGTGGAAGGAAATGGCTGAGGTCTTTGTTCAGCAGTGGACTAGTAACGGCTGATGATGTATATACGTACACATACATGCTTATTTGTGTTCATTTGGGGCCATTTTATCCTAGAGGATGACACTGCCTTGATGCATCCGTTGCCTTAGAGCCATACTTGGAAGATACACCTAAACCCCGCACCACATCCACCCCTTGGACCTGTGCTCTTTGCCATATTGAGATACAGGTTTACTGATCACTTACCGTGCTTTGTTTCTACTCTCATGTACCCATTAATTTATTTTCTTTTTTTCTTTTACCATTAGCAGCAGTATACTGTTACTCTACTTCATTAGATGTTGACAAACACTCCTAATATGCTTGAACACACACACCCACATACTCACAAACTTCTGGGGCTCAACTTTTCTGTCGCCAACTTCTCAAGAAAAAAAGAAAATATCCGGATCTAAAAGCATGATATGGGATTTTTTTTATTTACTCTAATTTTAAATTTGTATCTTCCTTCTTGAAAAACTTCAGTTATGAAAATAACTGATAAACTCTCTCTCTCTCTCTCTCTCTCTCTCTCTCTCTCTCTCTCTCTCTCTCTCTCTCTCTCTCTCTCTCTCTCTCTCTCTCTCTCACATTGGAACGTAAATATTAGAAGCTCTATATCTATTATGATCTCTGATTCGCAGTGTTAGAGGAAATCAATGATTTCTGTTGAAGTATGTGAGCTATTGAATATTATGTTCCCGAAAAAATTACAATTTTAACAATATTTTGCTTTTAGAACAAAATAACGATCTAATCACTGATTAACATTTAATGAAAATGAGAATCAAAGTCGTTATCTTGAAACTTGCTGAGTAATACTGCATTAGCTATATATAAATGACAAGTAGAATCAAGTATTTTACTATTATTGTGAAAAAAAAGTTATTAATCAATTATATATCTTATTCACCTAGGCGTCTAAATCAATATTTCCTAATGAGACTAGCAGATTTAAACAATAGCACTTAGATGATAATTCGGTAAATAGGACGTATCTGTTATAGATATTCTTTTTGGATATTGTTTCTGGATATATCAAAGTGAACACGTCGCTTCTACCTTGTTCTATAACCGAGAAAAATTCAATTTCTTTTGAACTTGCACTTCATAAGAACAATAACCACCAGAAACAAAAGCCAATATTTATTTTTGCATTTAGGTTCTTGCATTACAGAAAGTCACTCCCACAAAATCTGCAAAATTCAACATCAATATTCTGCAATATTCAATATCAACCATATCTGAAAGCTCCTGAAGTTTTCATTTTATAAGCAGCTTGTCATATAAGCTCAGGAGCACATTACCATTATACCAGTATACTCAATAAGAACCTTTTCAAGCTCTGATTACCACAACCATACCGATAACAACTTGAGCCCGTCCATTACTCTTATTGACGTTTCCAAAAAATAAAATGATTTTATTCTAGTTCACCAAGTTCAACCAAAATAAATTATAAATGCTTTTCACCATAAACCCAGCACCATCGCCATCTGTTGGCCCTTTTTGTAATTTGTAATTGCATGTTAACTGTTATATCGTCTCATTATATGCATACTTTTTGACTAATATATCAAAAACAATTAGTGACTAGACCTTTATTTTCCCTTACACCGAAAACTAACTCGCCAACAATAAACGACATGAATACTCAACGTACAAGCAAAACAAGAATAGATATACCTAAATTAACCTTTATTTGGGCACTATAATTGTATATTATAAAATTGAAAAATAATATGTATATCATAATTCCTTATATTTTCGATTGTTAAAGTTCCCTATGTATATTTACAGTGATTACACGTCATGTGACATTTGTAAATTATTACTCATGATAGTTCGATGGTCATCCTTTGTAAACAGTGTATTCTCTTACGTTACATTCCAGTCAAATACGAAAATAAAACATTCCCTTACTATGTTGCTGTTTCCTCTACAAAACGTCAAACAAAAGAATAATGGAGATGGAATTTCCTGAGTATTGAAATGTTCCAGGTAACAACTATAGTTTAACGTTGAAAAAAAAAAAAAAAAAAAAAAAAAAAAAAAAGGGGAATAGTTACTGTTTTTTTAAATACAACGAAGTCAAATCTATGTATAACTTTCAGGCACCATTGATCACAATTTCTTGATGCAAACCAAAACATTTGAAATGTATGTTTTGTGGAAGCAGATTACCATACGAATGGTTACTTATGATACTCTATTGGGCTCCTAATGTACTTTTATTTAGTTTGATTGTAAGTTATTTTGATTTCAGGAGAATTTAATAATTTTGGGAAAGTAATAGACTCGAATGTATCAGGTATTTTCTATATTATGCCCTTTTAGTTCATGTTTATCCGGTTGGCAACTCTAACAGGAAAATGACATCTGAATTTGAATGCTTCCTCTCTATCAAATTCTTGCAAATTCATGTTTCCTATTTTAGCTGGAGAGAGAGAGAGAGAGAGAGAGAGAGAGAGAGAGAGAGAGAGAGAGAGAGAGAGAGAGAGAGAGAGAGAGAGAGAGAGAGAGAGAGAGAGTAAAATAAGTAAATTACCTATTCGTTAGTCTCAACTGTATGAAACAATATGCGTGGAATGATCACAGGTTTAGAATAATTAAAGGATATCCATGAGCATCTTATATCTCTAAATGAAAATATTCTTTTGCACATTTCACATAAACCGTAAAAGTATTCATAAACTTTCATCTCTGGTAAGATTCACACAGAGAGCCATGTGGTCAGACAGGTACATTTTAAGGTTTGTAACATTGGGAGGCCTTACTTGGCTGTCGAGGGAATAGCAAAACACAAGACATTTACATAAAGGAGTAACATCACCAATTCTCCAACATATGCTAAAAGAACCTCTTATTCTACCCGTTGATTTAGAGCTTCTACCATCAGCATCAAGATATTCCCTCAAAAAAAGAAAAAAGAAAAAATATGATTAAATTTTGAATAATTTTGTTATATACCTAACTTTTCACATACTACAACTATGCAAACACGCATATATACAATAATTTTTTTTTTTTGACAATAGAAATTGCATTGGAAAATATGTTTTTATTGAAGTTTTATGTTCACAAGAAACTTATTTTAAGGTTTCAAATTCTTCAATATGGCTTTGCGTAGTCTTATCTGACACCCAAACCTCCTCTAAACGTATGAAAACTATACTGGCTCCTAAATTTGGAAATGATGCAATGCATTTTCACGTTTGACACATCAAAGAAACAAATAGAGGGGGATTATCCAGTACTATTATATGTCTGATGATGAGTCATTTCTGATGACATTTGCTAGTTAACTTGAATAGCTATCAAAAAAGCTTTCTCCTGCCTTCCAATGTTACATTTTTGCATCTACAATAAAGCAAGTTTCAACAAAACCTATTTCAGCCATCATTAGGCCAAATAGGATTAGCAATTAATTTTTATAGCCATATCTGAATTAATATCTGTCATCATTTCTATGCTGTTGAAATATTTAACCATCGTCCGGTTTCCACATTTTTCATATTACGGGTGGTTAAGGGGGTTGATATGACCTCTTCCCCAACATTCCCAATCTCATTGGGCTCTTTATTAAGCTGAGACTCGAGCCAAAACAAGCGTGTCGGGGGTTAAGGATTGAATGGTTTGTGACCAGTTTTAAGTCCTGGGCCAATTGGTGACCTTTGAGGTTAAGTGAGGGGTAAAAATTTGGACTCAACACTTAACTTTTTGCCGATTGCACCTAAACTAATCAAGATATAGGAATAGGGTTTAGACTAACTTGTTTCTCTCGACAAGTTACATCGAATGCTATCATGTTGACCTCTAAAGGTCATTTTGAAATTCTACCTCATTTCTAGGTCACAGGTTTTGCACCCCTGCTGGGACGCTGTGTGTAATCATCGGAAACGGCGACCTCAAAGGATAAAAGCTCAACGTCTTTTATGTATTGTGAACAATTTTAGGACTGGCTGTCACAGCAAATTTGGTATGCCATTCCACCAATCGAACCGGAAACCAGAACCATAAAGATTTCCTCGGAGTTGTTGCGTCAAACGGTGTCACCCGTGCCGCGATAGTTCCAGTCATGTGGCCTCCAGATCCGAAAATGCTGGAACACACCCACTCACATACTCACAAACATCTCAGGCTCATCTTTTCATTTCACCACCCTAACGAGAAGAACTTTCTGGATGTAAGCGCATGCTATCGCATATTTTTACTCCCAAAAATTTTGGATTCCATTCTCAAATTTTAGTAGAAAATACTTATATTAACATATTATTTCCCTTGGCCACACTCAAAGCCATGACGGGGGATTCAAGTTTGTAAGCAATGATAAACCAAGATAGATAAACAAAATATTGGATAATATATCTGGAATAAAATGTTTCTAATAGGATAAGTTTTATGTTATAACTGAATCATAAAATAATCAGTGATTTATCTTTTTAAAATGAAGAGCTGTGTTATATAAGGTTTATATTTTTGTTCTTTTTTTTTCGATCTTATTAGTACACATATATAGCAGGGTCTGTTGCTCTAGTCACCCATCTCCATTTATTATTTTTTTCCTTTTGTGTTCTTCCGTGGATGCTAGGAAATAACAATTTTGCAAATAAGGCAGGGAAATTCTCGACAGATCTCTCAACAGACCGATGAGATAGGATTTTAGTGATACACCTGTTGCAGCTCCAGGTTAAGTTCCACCTCCTCCTTTCTTAGTGCCATAATTTTTATCTTCTGTAGAAGTCTAAGAAACTTGCTACTTCCAAATGATGTTTTCTTAAACAATTTTAATCACAAAATCATTTCGTGATAGCATTATATGAATAAATAAATTTCGTATTCCTATAATATCAAACTAAGAAAAATGAAAAATCTTTTTCTTAATTCTCGTTGCATCATTCTTGGCATTACTGAAATGTAAGTGCATGACTCATAATCATGTCATAGATTATTATATTATATTTTTAAAATTATCTTATTGCATCTACTTTTATTTTGACTTTATCAAACGTTGGTAATCCTCACAAATACCGTGATCAGAGAAATCAGTCTGTTATATCTACTTTACCGTTAACATAGATACTCTTGTTTATAATTGCAATTTTTTTATAACACAGAAACACACTCTTCATTTTTTGTAAGGTTAGCTTAACATTTTACGCAATTTTTCTTTTATTACGCACAGCTTTATACATGAGTACAGACTCAACCGTTTCTTTATAGAGTTTACTAAAAATCCTATGATTTTTTTTTTTTTCATCACGCTCCTTACCTCATCTTCTACAGACTGTTTATGAAGTTTAGTAAAATCTCATGTACTTCTCCACACATTATATTTCCTATGTTGACTTTCCACTTATTTGTGCATGGAGAGTATCATTTTTCAGGGCTTAACCTTCGGGACGCTCCACTCCAGCAAGAGATGCGGAAACTTTTAATGGGTAAACAATGTTCCTCAAAAGCCTCTAAACAAAGAATTCCATTCACTTCACGCATGGAGAAGTGTCCTGGACATAAAAAAGGACTAATGTCACATACAGCCGAGAATGTAGGTCGTTCTAAGGAAGTTAGAGAAGTGAAATGATGACGGAATACTTTCTTTATCTTTGATCTAAATATGGAAGGACGATAAAATATTCATCGTTCTTCCTATTACCTGCAAAGAAAATATGAGACAACATTTAGCTTTTGAATAGATCAAAGAGTCTCTGAGATGAAGTTAGTTAGGTTTACACACACACACACTCTCTCTCTCTCTCTCTCTCTCTCTCTCTCTCTCTCTCTCTCTCTCTCTCTCTCTCTCTCTCTCTCTCTCCAGTTATTCAATGAATTCTCTACTATTGATCTTCCTCTTTTATATTCTAAATCTATCCTTGTTTAAGGGTATAAGTTTTCCGTAATAAAAATTTTTTAATATTGATTTCTTTTAATCCAATATATATACATATATATATATGTATATATAAATGTATATATATATATATATATATATATATATATATATATATATATATATATATATATATATGTGTGTGTGTGTGTGTGTGTGTGTGTGTGTGTGTGTGTGAATTTTTCTACGTGTTAATATTTATCATTCATAACTATAATTACACGTGAAATCAAGGCTCTTTTGATGACCTTGGTGCTTATGGAGGTGTAGACCCAAATGGTTTTTTCCCTTTGTTTTTATAAAGACATTTT
>NC_090725.1:334641947-334644447 GCF_036898095.1 Palaemon carinicauda
GGAGGTCAAGCGTAGAGAAAACCTTCGCTTTGTGCAGGTAGGAGGTCACGTCGGCAATGTTTGGGAGGGGGTAGTGATCCAGTTCTGTTTGCATGTTCAGGCGCCTGTAATCCCCGCACGGACGGAGGGAGCCGTCTTTCTTCAGAACGATGTGTAAGGGTGACGACCATGGGCTGGAGGCCTTTTGGCAAATGCCCATTTCCTCCATTTCGGCGAACGTCTGTTTGGCGGCTGCCAATCGTTCCGGTGCCAGACGTCTGAATTTTGCGAAGACTGGGGGTCCCGTCGTCTTGATATGGTGATAAATACCGTGCTTGGCAGGAACCGTGGGCGTTTGGCGAAGTTCTGAACAGAAAACTTCCGGGTACGACGTGAGGAGGTGGGCGTAGGCATCTGTGGGTGCGCTGATGTGGAGAGCGAGGTTAGAGCGGGCGGGTTGAAGAGGGGTCAACAAGTACGAGTCTGCTTTGACCAATCGTTGGTGGGCGACATCGACCAGAAAGTGGAAATGAGAGAGAAGATCCTCACCGAGGATTGGCATTGTAACCTTAGCAACGAGAAACTTCCAATTGAACGGTAATGTGAGGTTCTCGTAACCGTAGGTCTGTATCGCAGATACGTTGGCAGCTACCAAGCGGGCGTCGGCAGATGTAGACAGACTACGTCGTGCCTTGAAGAGTTTCCTTGGCAAAAGTGAACGACAAGCACCCGTGTCTACCAAAAATCGCACGCCTGTTCCTGCATCCGTAAAAAGAAAAGATTAGAAACACGGGAGGCCACCACCACAAGCGATGGACTACTTACACGTTTTCTGGCCACTGACAATACTTGGCACATTTTTTCAAGGTTGCCCCGAATCTGAAGTGGTAGTAGCAAAACTGCAGCGGATGGGAGGTAGTAAGTGGCTGTAGAAGTCGTTCGTTGGGGCACGAGCGATTGGTGGGTGGTGGGCGGCTTTGTCGCTGCTTCGGCACGTCACGGGGTAGGCGTGTATGTCCTACGGCATTCATGTCAGCTTCGGTTGACGTTGAATAAGCATCCTCTTTGTCAGGGGTGGAGGCGTTGATGGCGGTCTTGAAGTGGCTGTCCATAAGGGCGTCGGCTTTGGTCATCAAGTCCTTTATGGGTAAGCTATCGACATCGGGTATGGCAGCGTGTACAGATTCGGGTATACGGCATATCCAAAGGGCATGAAGTAGGTTCACCTCACGAGGAGAGCCGTCTGCGGCAGGTTGAAGGCGAGCGATACTGGTCATTTCCCTGAGGGCAAGCGAAGCCCTTTGGTCCCCCAACGGTTGTTGCGAGAGCTGAAAAAGCTTTGCTATACGGGCGGCTGGCGACGGCGAGTACTGCTGTAGAAGGTATGTTTTGAGGGCGTCATACGCTATTGGGGTGTCTCCTTGTTCACAAAGCCAGTCGGATATTTCTGATAAGGTGTCCTCGGGTATCGCCGCGAGAACATAATCCGCTTTGGTGGTTGAGCGAGTCACGCCCCTGATACGAAACTGGACTTCTGCGCGCTGAAACCAAGCAAACGCCTCTCCGCTGGCAAACGATGAAAGTTTGAATGGAGCAGCCGCAGCACCAACCGCCGTAGAGTCCGCCATAGTACCAACGATGAAGGGGCAAGGGGGTGGGGGTGGAAGGCGGTGGGAGCGAGTCGACTTCCGGGGTCACCAATGTGACGGGCCGAGAGAGGGTTGTGAACTCAAAGGCAGGAGGCAATCAACTGAGTTGTTTATTAAGGAACACTCTCCTTTATATACAAAACATGAAGGCAACAGGAAAATACATGTTCAAGGAAGTGACAATATTACAGAAAACCAGACATGAATTTTCATGTTCGTTTTAGTGCGAGGGAAGAGCGAAGATACTAGCATAATATATACAAAAGGAATTATGTACAATTGTGTGACACAAGGTTAGTACATTATCCTTGACATGTTAGTCTATCCGTTTTGCAATTATTTTATCTCTTGAAGGATCTCAAAGTATTCAAGGAGGACATGTCATGCAAAGGCCCAATTTGGTTTCTAAGAGAGTCTGGGGATCCCAGAACATACATAGTGGTTGTAAATGGTTGGCGCTGGGAAGACTTAAAAAATGAGACGATAGCTTTTTCCCTTTATTCTTTGTAATGAAAAATCTAATGGTCCTCCTAGAGAGGGAATATAATGGCTTTGTTCATTATGATCTTACTTTTGGAAGCTATTAGGACGAGGTTAAAGGAACAATTTAGTCTTTTTTTAGTTATTAAGATCAGAATTAAGAGGCATATATAAGGAAACAGAGAGCCCTATATCCTATAATCACTCCATTTCTGGTTGAAGATAGATGGCACTGTCTTATAATTTATGAGAATACCAAATTCTTTGAAAGTATCTAGTAGAAACTTTTTTTGTTTCGGACACTCTCATTCTTTATATATATATATATATATATATATATATATATATATATATATATATATATATATATATATATATATATATATATATAT
>NC_090725.1:334649447-334651947 GCF_036898095.1 Palaemon carinicauda
ATGATATTATTTATTCCTGAATACCTTTACGTTTAGATAAAAAAAAAAAAAAACATATGATTAAAAAGATATATTTACAGCAAGTATTACTGATTAATTTTCATAAAAAATGGAAAAACTATAAATCTTATCTTTTTTTACATATACTGAAACTCGCCGTCAATTGTATCTTTTTTAAACCCTAGAAGAAAATATGAAAGAGCATCTTGAATCTTTGAAATATAATTGAAAGGACACTTTTGAGGTGAGTAATACATCAGAAATATCTTTTCTGTGAATAATGGTTTCATCCTTATATTTCCCTTTTTCATAATATTCTTTCATTTGTTGGTTTCAAAGTAAAATACCTCTCTTTGGCATTATATAAAACAGCCTTTAATAATATAAACGGGTTTATGTTTAAATTTAGGTGAAAACTGGAAAATTTTAAAAAGTTGAGTATTTCTGAAAGGCGATTTCAGATAATACCTGAGAGAAGAATTAAACGTTTTTATGAATATTATATTTCTTTGGTCTCTCTAGTTAAAAAATTATTAATATGATATAGTGTTGGTTCTTTTATCATCAATATCGTTATTATTATCATTACTAGTTATGTTACAAAGCTAGTTGGAAAAGCAGGATACGATAAGCCCAAAGGCTTAGCCGGGGGAAAAAAATAGCCCATTGAGAAAAGCAAACAAGGATTAAAAAATAAAATTTCCTAAGAACATTGATATTAAATTAGATTCCTTATCTATAAACTAAAAAAAAAAAAAAAAAAAAAAAAAAAAAGATGAAAATAAGATAGAACAGCGTGCCCGAGTGTACACTCAAGCAGGAGAGCACCAATCCAAGAGAGTGAAAGGCAATGGTACAGAGGCTATTGCACTACCTAAGACCAGAAAACAATGGTTTGATTTTGGAGTGTCCTTCTCCTAAAAGAGCTGCATACCATAGCTAAACGATTCTTCTACCCTTATCAGTAGGAAACTAGCCACTGAACAATTCCATTACAGTAGTTAATCCCTTGACAGAAGAGGAATTGTTTGGTAATCTCAGTGTTGTCAGGTGTATATGGAGAGAGCAGAATAAGGTATGAATAGGCCAGACTATATATCATATGTGTATGTAAAAACAAAATTAACAGTAACCAGAGAGAAAAAGAGAGATCATATGTAGTGCTGTCTGGCCAGTCAATGGACCCAATAATTACCTCTAGCGGGAGTATATCAAAGGATGGCTGGTGTCCTGGCCAACATACTACCTATAAACGATTAATATGAAATATCTTGAGGTTGGTCACAACCTTAAAATATATTTGTCGTAATATAAACTATGAAGAGAGACTTATGTCAGAATGTTCGACATAAAAACATTCGCTGAAAGTTTAAACTTCCGCTGTTCCACCTATTAGGAAGATCATTTCCCAGTGTGGTCAAAGCTGGAATAAAACTCTCAGAATACTGTATTGTATTGATCGTTACGATGGAGAAGGAATGAATGTTAGAATTAACTGTTTGCCTAGTATAACGTACAAGATGGTACACTTTGGGAAGATTTGAATGCAAATGATGGTCAAAATTATGAAAAATCTTTTCTAACTCAACGACGGTGTCGGAGATTAATATCTAGATCATGAATAATAAATTTGAAAGATCAAAAGTTCTTCGCCAACAAATTGAGATGAAATTCAGAAGATGAAGACAAGCCAGGAGAACATTACTCAAAACAAGGCAGAATGAAAGAGTTAAAACATTTCTTTGGAATATATTGATCACCGAAAATCTTAACAGACTTTCTCAGAATTTAAAAGTATTGTTGGAAATAGTTGCCTTTGATGTAAAGACATATTCGAAGTAAATATTACATAACATGTCTTCTGATTCGTTTCACTTCTGTTTCCTTACTTATTATATCCTGATTTCCCATAGAAAAATTTCTCACGTTTAAAGGTTTTTAAAGGTTATTCTTGAATGGCAAAGGACAGAATAATGCCCTAGAAGCTGACCATATAGAAATATAATCAACACCCAAGCCCCCTATCCATGAAACTAAGTCCAGGAAGGGCCAGGTGATGTCTTCCGATGATCCAGCAAGTAGACCTTTTAGATCTCCCAAACACCTCAACCCTAGATTACAAAAATGACGAGCTTGTAGACACTACTAGAAACTACCGAGCTTAAGTGTTCTCGAACTCTCGTCCAACAGATGGTCAAGCAGGGACACTTCCAATAGGCTTTCATAATATGGGTGAGTGTTTCATAATAATAGATTCATATATCATTTCAAAATTTATAAAATGAAATACATAACCACTACGGAATACTTCCAAATACAATAACATATTAGCAAAAAACAGTCATTCATACAAGCTAAGTATATCAATAATTGGACCTAAGTCTCACATGACATAAAAAGAGGGCAAATGCATTGACAAGAAATGTAGCAGACTACAAAAGAAATTGATGGATATAAAATCTTGATAACAATCCAAGCACAGACTTGTATGGAAAACATA
>NC_090725.1:334681947-334686947 GCF_036898095.1 Palaemon carinicauda
ATCGAAAAATTATTATATGCCTCCAATGGATACCGTAGGATAGATAAAACCATATTTACAATCAAAAGTATATTACTCTCTTCTCACTACAATACTTTATATGAGGAAACAAGTATTCAACACGTAAGGTTATGGAGCTCTCCCTTACCGAAGCATAGAAAGCTGTTAAATATTTAACATCACTGACATAATCTATAATATCAGTTATTCTGGGCAATGGGTAAGAGTCCTTTATAGTCTTTAGATCAAGTTTTCTATAATCAGTACACATGCAGTAGGTATCGTTGGCTTTCCTCACCAGACTGCACGGAGAAGCCCATGGGGATGTACTTGGCTTGGCGAGGTTATATTCCAGTAAGTATTCCACTTCCTATTTAAGATAGGCAGATGGCGATGATATACCCTGTAAAAAGGTTGTCTGATGGAGTTTGTATTAGGTTCTAGAACTACATCATGTTTTACTTTGGTGGAACTTCCAGGCCTATCTTAACAAATTGATGCATACTTGCTATTGAGTACACTCAAGTATTTCTTTTGATTGGGTGAACAGTCTAGGAACTGTGGAAGGGACTTTAGAATTTCCGAATTGTTCATGTAATTCCAAGAAAAAGTAGACTTCACACTGAAATCAGTTTTGTCATCCTCATGGCTTACCTCTGTACCAACCTTGGTAGGAGTCTGCACCTCATTCTGCATCTCATTCTGTGATCTGTGCTTGGCAGATTTAAAGTTATGAATTACATGATTAACTATACCTGTGGAAGATTCATGATTGGGTTTTCTCAAGTTTATATGTACAAGTTGAGTAGACTTACGTCTGTCAGGAGATGCAACAATATAATTTGTTTTTTGGTCTCCGCCTGATAATCTCATTAGGTCCCATGAATTTCTCTCTCAAGGGAGAGCCATGTATGCAGCGATATACTAGCACCTTATCTCCACACTTAAAATCTCTTACCTTTGCCTTCTCTCATATCTATCCTTCATAAGCACTTAAGCATGCTGCAAGTTCTTTCGATCGAAGGCATGGATATACAACAACTTCTCCTCCAAGGTCTTCAAGTATTGGGGAACGCTTACATTATTTTCTTTCCTAGAACCTTTTAGTATCTGTTCTTTTATCATGGACCTGGGTCTTCGTCGAAACATCATCTCGAATGGGGACACTCCTATAGACTCATTTGGTACACTACAAAGTATGTACAGAAGTATGTCTAGGTCTTCATCCCATTCCTCCTCCATTTCCATTCCGTAGCGTCGTAGCAAATTCTTAAGAGTCTCTAAGGCCCCAGTGGACTGAGGATGATAGGCTGAAGAGAGAACATCAAAGATGTTAAACTGATGGAGAGCACTCTGGAACAATGTACTGGTAAAGTTGGTATCTCTATCGCATTGAAGTTCCTTAAGAAAACCTAACAATGTAAAAACTTTAATCAGCTGTTGGATAATGGTTCTATCACAGATATTTTTAAGTGGAAATGCTAGAGGGAACCTAGTAATGGGGCAAAGAACACTTAGTATATATTCATTACACCAGCTAGTTTTTGGCACAGGCCCAACACAATCTATAATCAATTTATCAAAAGGTGTATTAGGGACCACAATGGGCACTAGAGGGGGGCTGGTGGTATCTTTTCATTAGGCCTTCCATAACTTGGCACACATGACCCCTCTCTACGAAACTCTTTACGTCCATCTTCATTCTGGGCCAGTAGAAATCTTTTAGGAGGCACCTGTATGTCTTTGTGATGCTTAGATGACTCTCAGCAGAGTGGGATAATTTCATGATTGAAGATCGAAGGCTGCCAGGTACTACCAGTTGATGAGAGTCGTGCCACGAGTCTTTCTCAGTCAGTGTAGGAGACCTGTGATGATGTATGAGGACATTATTTTCTAGATAAAATAAGGGTAACTTTTATCTGAGAGATTTTCAGTCTTATTGAAGCAATCCTTAAGCCTATCATCTGATCTCTGAAGATTGACAAAATCATCATGATGGAGAAAAACCAAGTCTGCTAAGCTCGGTGAGGAGTTTGAGGTGTCGTCATCAGTGGGAGACGCAATTGCAGCTTTAGTAGCAGCAGAACGAGTGGTGGCTCGTCAAGGTAGAACTTCCTATAGGTTCTGCTCATTTTCTATAACACACCCTGGTTGAGAAATAATGAGATTAGGTAAGACAGTTCCTTCAGCTATATCATTTCCTAGCAGAATATCAGCTTTCTCACAAGGCAAATCTCTATCCAATAAGGCTACTTCGGTTCTTCCAGTAAAGTAAGGGCATTCTATATACATATTAACCACAGGTAACACTAATTTACTGGATAAATCAGTGATGGTAACATATTTATTAGTAGGCTGGGTCAAAGGTTTCAATTACCACTTACTATAGTTTGTAACGATCCTGTGTCCCTTATCAACTTTACAGGGTAATTATTGACAGTACCAGAGCAAAGGAAATCCAAGAAGTCATTTGTGACTTCAGGACAATGGAGAGCAATCCTTCTTTGGCTTTTGCTCTGAGTAGTCTCTGGTCTGTTCCCTGCTGTTTGCTGAGATGGCTGCATAACCTTAGAAAATTGACATTGGGGGTTAGGATAGTCTTTTATGGCATGTCCCTTCTATTTACAGATGGAACAATAAATATTTATACTTGCCTGATCTCTAGAGTTATGTTTCTTGACTTTATGAATGAGGTGATATTCATCAGCAAGAAGAACCGGTTTCTTCCCCTCCTTCTCCTGCCGTTCTCTGATGTACATTGAAATGTTGGAAGGAATTCTCCTCAAAAATTCCTCTAGTACCATAAAGTTCTGTAATTGTTCAAAGGTAGTTATGTTTTCATATTCTAGTCATTTTTTAAACTGTTTTGATTTGACCTGAAACAATTCCAAATAAGTTTGGGTGGTTCCTTTTATGGAGTTCCTGAAAATTTGTCAATACCCTTCAGCTGTAATGGTATAGGCATCAAGGACAGCTTTCTTCAAGACATAGTAATCTCGTTCCTCTAACATTTGCGAAAATATATGAGCAGCCTTGCCTTTCAGTGCATTTCGAATGAGTAGAACATATTGTTCTTTTGGCCAATGCAAGGCTGTGGCTGTGTCCTCAAAAATACCAAAGAACACATCTGGTTCTTTTTCATCAAACGGGGGTAATAGTTTAAGAGCCTTAGTGAAGGAAAAACATTCTTGGCTCTCTCTCTTTGCCTTTTTCGTTCAACCTGATATTGGCTAGCTGTCTTTCCATATTTATCTTTCCTTCTCTTCCCAGTCGTTCCAAGGCCATCATCCCTTCTCTCTGCTCATATTCAGCTTGACAAGCTGCTTTTTTCTCTCTCTCCAATTCAAGCTGCATCTTGAGCTTTACCAATTTTGGAACCTCTCTAGCCTTAGCTACGCCTCTCCCTAATGTAAGGGGCCGAAGGGAAACAGTTTCTCCTGATGTAACGGAAGCTTTGGCTACCAGGAAATCCAAAACTCTACCAAGTAGTTCCACTCTCACCATGAAGAGCATTACAGGAATCCCTGGTTGCTCAGCAATCTTTTGCAGGTCGTTTTTCTTGGCATCTTTCAACGATAAGAGGTGCCCCCAAGGGTCCTCATAAAACTTCTCCACTTTGAAAGACATGGTGGATCACAAAAAAGCACTTTTGTTCCACTACGAGCACTTTCCGAGTCAATGTCACCGAATCACTATCACTATCAATAAAACACTGAATTACCAATGGCTGAACTGCCGAAGTACTAAATCTCTATGCCTTTATGGTTGATTCACCGAATCACTAAGCACTATGCCAATAAATCACCGAATCACTAATCCTTACTGCACGGGTATGAATATATCACCACTTTAAAGAAATATATGCTAACTGTCAATAAAGATTTCACCGAACTGCCACTGAACATTACTCTAACGAAAGCAGAAAAACAAGACATGTCACTAAGTTTTTCGAAACCATCATTAACTACGCACGATGCACTAATTAATGTCACTTTTCACAAAAACTTACTTAAATATACAAGAACATAAAAAGGAGGTTGCACAACGTCACTTTCATTAAACTATCATTTTACTATGCAAAATACACTAAGGAACGTACACTGAGGTTGTAAAAAATCACCTTCACACTACTCACTTAACAAAGCACTAGGAAAACGCGTTCCTGGGTTCTCGTATTATGTAAAAGAGGGACTGTAATCCCTGAGGGAAATTAATCCCTGAATGATGAGAGGGGATGGTTACCCTAAGTGGTCCATTATGTGTGGGCTGACTAAAAGAACGCAATAGCCATAGTCGGCAATGTCAAGGCAACAGAACGCTTACTAAGTACCGCTTCCTTGCACTGCACTTCCTCCAAACAGTCGGCAAAAGTGGATGAGTACCCTATGAAGGAAATTAATCCAGAAGCATTCTAGTACGTCTGGGGTGACTAAGGAACTCAAACAGAAAACTATAGTCAGCAACGTCAAGGCAACAGAACAGCGACTAAGTACCGATTCCTTGCGCTGCACTTCTTCCAAACTATCAGTAATACTTGCGATGATGTATACAATAAGGCACCTTGATCGCAGAAGGGAGAGCTCAACAACGGTGGAGGTATTACTATTGACTGTACACCAACAGAAATTTACAAAATTCGATCACTACATTAACGAGCTTATATAACTCCATATCACTTCATATGACTTCAGATCCCTTCGGATCCCTTCATATCACTTCAGATCCCTTCATATCACTTCAGATCACTTCATATCACCTCATATCACTTCAGATCCCTATCAGGCCCCCACTGTAGTGAATTCCCGTATTTTTCCTAATGTTAACCTCTTTCTTTTTTTAGTTGTCACTCGTGATCGAGAAATTATTATGTGCCTCCAATGGTTCCCATAGGATAGATATAACCATAAGTACAATCAAAAGTATATTACTTCCTTTTCACTATGAAGAGTGGCACAATATCACAATACTTTATATTAGGAAACAAGTATTCTCCACCTAAG
>NC_090725.1:334711947-334714447 GCF_036898095.1 Palaemon carinicauda
AGTTTTAATTTCAGTGTGGCCATGAGGAGCTGGTGATCACTACCGATATCTGCACCTCTATGGCTTCTTACATTTCTCAGAGTCCTCATTCTCTCTTTTTTAATGGAATGTGATCTATCTGATTTTTGTAATTGTCATATGGTAAAGTCCATGTATTCTTGTGGATGGCCCTATGTTGGAACAGAGTACCTCCAAAAACAAGATTGTTAGCTGAACAGAAACTTATGAAATGTGCTCTAATTTCATTTGCAACTTCGCCAAGACCCTCGACACCCATCACATTCTCTATCCGTTGATTACTTCTTCCAACTTTAGCATTGAAGTCGCCAATCACAATTTTCATATCTCTCTCGAGGATCTCTATCATCCTCTGTAGTTCTTCATAGTATTCATATTTCCTTTCTTCAGAGGAATCCTTTGTTTTGGGCATAGCCAACTATAATACTCGTATTGCACTGCTTTGTTTTGAACTTTGCTTGTAACAGTCTACATTTACAGCTCTGCACTCGGTTAATGCCTTTTCTGCTCTTGGTGTCATCATCATTCCTACCCCACATCTTCCAGCTCCATCTGGTCTTCCTGAGTAAATACATATATTCCCTTGGTCTAATGTTCCCTTACAACGTGTTTCACTTAGTGCCAAGATTCCTAAACTATATTTCATAAATTCACTCACCACTTGTTGTAACTTCCTAATCTGATTCCTGGTACTAACATTCCAATTACCTATTTTAAATTTTTCTTTAGTATTTATAAACCGGAAGATTCTTAGCACCCCGCTATACCCGGGACAGGGGCCCTTTTTTCATCTTCTCTATCCATGAATGACTAAGTGCATAGAGGATTCATTTGCTTGATATATCAAAGGATAACCAGTTCCATGTGATGTGCAGTGCCTATCTAACTAAGGGAAGTGACCCCTACCAGTCCATACTAATTTTAGTAAGATCAACCGCCAGGCATCAGGAGTAGAAGCCGAAGAGACCGTTTGTCCATCACCTTAAACCTAACCGTCACCCTGCTGCTAGTGACTTTATCGAGATTTAGGGGGCATTTTCTCTACACTCAAAGTTCTCATTACTCCACCAAGTCGCTCATTCGCTTAAACGAGTATTACCGTTGGCAAACATGAATTGCTAGATATACTGCCGAGCATAAACTATTGTACATGTATATTTGCACTTCCAAAGAGAAATTAGATTTGTTCACCAAACGTTCAGCTGGGCTCCTCAATGTACTAGAAGAGTTGGAAGAACCAGACCTACATGGCTGCCGACTATGATGCGCGGAAGAGGAAATGATGAATGGAGAAGTATTCAATTAAAGGCCCAAGATAGAGACAACTGACGAAATCTAACCGAGGCCCTTTTTCGTCAATAGGCGTAGGGGGAAATGATGATGATGTATAAATATAAACATATATATATATATATATATATATATATATATATATATATATATATATATATATATATATATATATATATATATATATATATATATATATATGTATATATTTATACTGTGTATATACTGTGTATATATATATATATATATATATATATATATATATATATATATATATATATATATATATATATATATATATATATATATATATATATATATATATATATATATATATATATATATATATATATATATATATGTATATAATATTTATATATATAAATATACATTATCTAGAACACTATAAAAAAAGGCGAATTATGATGAAAATAAGATAGAATAAATGATAAGAATAGTTCTCTTGAATCTTATGGTAGCCTTCGGTATGACTTTTCAGTTTGAAAGAAAAGAGGAAAATAGTATAAAATTTGCCAAAAATCTTTCATACGAACATGTACATATATTGTAACGAATTCTATTTTTCATCTTATCGCCCTCTCTTCCCTGCACTTTTAATGGACCAAGCACTGTTATAATACTACTTGATTCTTTTTCATGTTAGAATTTTTTTGACGCTCTTGTTCGCACATCGCTGTATATAAACTCGATGCTCGTATAATATAGTTTAGCTGTACTCGCCTTGCCTCTCAGTTAGCACCTAACTGGCATATCCACACAATAGTACAGTATAGTATAGATTCTCTCTCTCTCTCTCTCTCTCTCTCTCTCTCTCTCTCTCTCTCTCTCTCTCTCTCTCTCTCTCTCTCTCTCTCTCAGCATGGTTAAATGACACTGCACCTCCGAGTCACTGCCGAGTCCTCATCTTCGCCTATAAAAATCCAATATCCCTTTAAAATTCAGAATAATTGATTTCCTTGGAGCTGCCAGCTATGATGTCAAGGGACTTAACCAAGTTTTTATCTTTCCCTCTATTCTATTTGGAAACATTGCTTTGCTTCTCTGGGTTTTCCTTCATTCTGTTCTAATTGCAAAACGATCCAATTTCGAAGTAACGTTTTTGTTTACCTAACCTACCATAGTCTTCCATCTCGCAAGGTATCTGCATTTTTCTCTATTGTTAAATATTTCA
>NC_090725.1:334726947-334741947 GCF_036898095.1 Palaemon carinicauda
ATATATATATATATATATATATATATACATATATATATATATATATATATATATATATATATATATATATATATATATATATATATATATATATATATATATATATATATATATATATATATATATATGTTTGTTTATGTGTACCTGCATTGATAACATATTTGAACATAATTGAACATAACGATATTGAAAGATTAGAAAATTATGAAAAATACCAAAATGATTCAGGAATTTCTGCTTTTTATGCATCTCTCATATAATTTCGTCTTCTTAAAATTGCTGAATAAAATACAAAAGTACAATTGCTCAATATTCATTTGCATGTGGGCTAAGGTCAAGAATAAAGTTAACTTAGTATTCGAGAGGAATTCCTGACGGTTAACTTCGCTTATGTCATTTGAAGAAATTAACAATGAACGAACTACCGTTTCTAAAAGGTTTTTACATTCACACCCAGTGAGAAATTGTTACTCTATATAAAAGAAAATAACCTGAATATCATGTATAATGAATCTACGAGTGTTGTGTTTACATGAATCTTAAAATAAAAGACGTTATATGATAGAACAGATATTTGGCTGTGTGGGTTTGTAAATATAAACTGAGCAGAATTTCTTCGAAGTGTCTTACTCAATAGACTTACACCAAATCCATAAATTTTTTTAATGATCGTTGATAACTCAATTGGTCAAAGTCGCATTGGGACTCAAAGGAGTCTTTTTCTCTGAAGAGTATTACATTAAGAATAATAGACAATTGAATTCCATACTTGTTTTTTAACCAATAGTATTAAAAACAAATATTTACTCAAAGGCCATTGTAATATTTACATTATAAAAGAAAAGTATTATAATCGTGTAAAAAGGACACTCCAAAATCAAACCATTGTTCTCTATTCTTGGGTTAGTGCCATAGCCTCTGTACCATGGTTTTCCACTGTCTTGAGATAGAGTTCTCTTTCTTGAGGTTACACTCGGGTACACTCATCTATCAGGTTTTTCTTCCTCTGGATTTTCCGAAGATTTTGTATTTTATTTATGAAAGATTTATTCTAATGCAGTTACTGTCCTTAAAATATTTTTAATAATTATTAATTACTTCTCTTGAAGTTATTTCCTAATTTCCGTTTCTTACGGGCAATTTTCCCTGCTGGAGTCGTTGGGCTTATTGCATCCTGCGTTTCCAACTAAGATTGCAGCTTAGCAAGTAGTGATAATATTTATAATAATAAAAACTAACTTATTTCGCTACACTTAGAAGTGATTTAGAACATAATTGTTCTTTCCTTACGGAGTTTTATGATTCTTCTGAAACCAAATTCAATTCATCCACAAAGAAACATTTTCAGTCCCAACTGAGGCACATAAATATTGGGCTGTCGGGAAAGTTTTATCCAAAGACTTTATAACTCAGCGAAATACCATTAACTTAACTTCTAAGTTCTCTTAACAACCGTTACTGTATTATAAAAAATGTTATAACACACTGATTCTATATAGAAATAGAACTTTATCACCTTACGTAATGCTGGCTTTATTTCACATTTTATGAATAGATAGAAAGATAGATTGACAATGCCAGATTCTATATAAAATTCAAATCCTCTTATTACAGAAGTACTGAATTTAATCTATATATTTAAATAGATAGATACATAGATAGATAGATAGATAGATAGATAGATCAATCGACAATAGTGAATTGTATATAAAACAGAAAATTCTCTTACTCCACGTGTAATTACATATTCATGCTTTTAAGTGAATAGATAGATCAATAAAAATGATATTATGTTATATCCAGACACATTGACTTGATTCATAGGTTATGAATAGAGAGATAAATACAAATCAAGGTAGAAGCTTTATCTCTGTACCTCGGGGGACAAAATTACCATTTGTCTTTGCATCGAAATCATTTATGATTCTGATTCCTGTGAAATTACCCAGAACTCCCCAATTATGCTAAAATTATGGTTCTATGCTTGATCTCTTGGCCTTTGTGTATCAGCATTCAACATATATCTTGACCATTGTAAACCTCAAAAGTTCAAAGCATTTCGTAGATAAAGTTAGACATTTAATAGCGAAATCCAACAAATATAACAACAAACTTGCAATGAGAATGAATGCTGTCATTTCTCAATATGGTTACAGCTAGAATGAAGCTTCTAGAATACTGTTAGTGTTCATCCTTATGATGAAGGCATGACTGCTAGAATTAATTGCAAATCATAAGCTAAGTATTAAAAAAAGAATAAATAGAAATATAGTATTTAGTCATATTTCTTTCACGTTCAGGACAATGTACACAGAATATGTTGAATAGTTTCTCATGTCTGAACTGGAGAAGGTCTTTCTTGAAATCAATAAAACGCTGCAAATCTATCTTTTCAATTTAATGCAGAACTTTGCGATTAGGAAAAATTATTTTCCATCACCAGGAGCGAAATCGAGAATCTAACACGATTTGAAAGTCTCATAAATTGAAATAATACTCTAAAAAGCTCACAAACATATTCTAGACTAACTTCTGAAATTACACTTTCGGGCAGGAAACTATTTCTTGCCAAAGTGTATACAGAATTTCTCTATATTGAAAAAGTATTATTTTTTTTTTTTTATAATTATCATTATTTTCATTTCTTTTTCTTTTTAGGAAAAGTATTTATTAGATGTATTAAAGTACAGCTGGATACATGAATTCATAACACACCACGCTCTGAAAAAAAGTGCAACATGTCTCACCCTTAATGTGCGGCGAGTAACAAAACAGATAGCATATGGAAAGATGCCAGTGGTGGTGGGTGTGTACTACACACAGGAACTCTCTGCTCAGTACGAGTGTTACAGAGTGCACATCCTCGGAGCGACGTGTACCAGGAGTTTCTGTGTCGCAAAAACAGAAATCATGAACACCAACATGAACAAGAGAGAGAGAGAGAGAGAGAGAGAGAGAGAGAGATATGCTAATAATGATAAACATTTCGTATGCATATTAAGTTCTTTGTTTAATCATTATCTATTCGTGATACAGATTTGCCAGTTTGGTCTTTATAACGTCATATAATCACGCACATTTCATGATACATTACGCATCAGTACCACTACGTTCAACGCACTAGTCAGGTATTTCGATCAATATATCCAGACAGTGAAATAGTAATATAAAAAAAAAGATACCGGAGGTACATCATATTTATTGCTTTACAAATGCGAATTTTATTGTTTGCAGTTACAGAAATTTGAAAAAAGAAAAAAAAAGGTAACAACAATAGATCCAGTCAGTGGAAGCTGCTTCAAGTATAGTATATCTTATTATTCTTAACAGTGAAGTATAATCTGCAAGGGGAAAATTGATTTTGTGTCAAATAACTTTGTTACAAAGCAAATGGATCATAAACATTACTCTAGCAAAGAAAAGGTACGTGGGAGGTATGTTTTGCACTTACTCTCACACAAAAACTACAGTTTGTGTAAAAAATACAGATTTTCTTCCGTGCAAAAAAAAAAAAAAAAAAAAAAAAGTCTCGTAGAAAGCTGCTATTCGGTTCCAAAGGTGTTAGAACTAATGAAATAGTTTAATCTAATATAGTTGGCAGTATCTGACAACTCAGTGCATTGGCCATTGTTCAAAAGGTAAAATTGATGTAAAAAAAAAAATAATAGTTCATTGAATGTTTTAGAAGATAGACTGCATTCAGTTGACTTTTTATTGGAAGCTTCCGGAAAACTTTTGCAGCCTTTTGGTAAGGAAAAAAAAAATTATTGACAGAAGAAAAATAAATTTGATTAAAGAAATGTAATTTAGAAAGACCATTTTCTGATGTATATCTTTAACCCTTTTACCTCCAAAGGACGTACTGGTACGTTTCACAAAACTCACACCCTTTACCACCATGGACGTACTGGTACGGTACGTCCTTGCAAAAAACTATTATTTAATTTTTGTCTATATTTTTGATAATGTTTTGAGAAACGTCAGGCATTTTCCAAGAGAATGAGACCAACCTGACCTCTCTATGACGAAAATAAAGGCTGTTAGAGCAATTTAAAAAAAGATATACTGCAAAATGTGCTTGAAAAAAAAATAACCCGGAGGTTAAGGGTTGGAAAGTTCCAAAGAGCCTGGGGTAGGCTCTATAGACAGAAATGCCATCCAGCAGGTCCAGTACCCCCGAAAGACCAGCATTTGGAATTTGGTATTTTTGGAAATGGTATATTTCTATAGAAAAAAAAGTATATTGAATTCCTGATCATCAATAACTAAAAAGATGTATAAAAATTAGTTTAACAATAATACAAAAATTTGTTTCATAAGGTTTATCACATTAAGTCGACAACTTTTTAAGAGTCGAGCTTGAATCACTGTGCAGGATATCTTCCTTTTGAACATAATAATAATAATAATAATAATAATAATAATAATAATAATAATAATAATAATAATAATAATAATAATAGTAATAATAATAATAATAATAATAATAATAATAATAATAATAATAATAATAATAATAATAATAATACATTAAGTTATATCTTAAGATTGTTTCACTTTGAATCGATTGACAGTCATACTACTCTCAAGCTCTCAAGAACCAATAGATACACGTGATATTCAAATGTAACCTAACAAAAGGCGATGCAGAGATCTAACCAGTTTAGTCTGCTTCACACATCTTCACGAGAGCTGGCATATGATATTAACAGTTTATTCAATTGTATAATGCGAAAAAATATCAAAATCACAAAATAAAAGTAAAATATAAAAAAAAAAATAAATAAACTATAAATAATTGCTCCAATGACCAAGGGTTTGTGAGTCACTCAAAATTGAGCAAATATTTGCAATGTCTTTGTAAACATTCTATTCTGTAAATATTAATAATATTCACCAGGGAACCAAAAACTACGATTTTGGATTTTATTTTGTTGGCATTGAAGAGGCTAAATGAAATCTTGAAAAAGCTTTATATACACACTCATTTTATATATATATATATATATATATATATATACGTATATATATATATTATATATATGTGTGTGTGTGTGTGTGTGTGTGTGCGTACATGCATGTGTCATCAATTGTTACCAGTCAATTGTAGAACAAAGTCCTCAAACATATTTTGAGCATATACACAGTACACTCACGGTTTTATGTTTCAAGATGGGTGGTATGATGCTGAAAAAGGAAGACACTTGCAGAAAGATGCACTAACATTAACTTGAAATTTGCCCCCCCCCCAAAAAAAAAAAATCTATGTTTTGGGGACTATCACAACTTCAAAATAAAGAAATGAAAAAAAGGTCCATTGAAATAAATTGAATAATATACCTACACAAATAGTTTTGGAATAATTTCTTTCCATGAAATTTCACAGAAGAAATAATAAATTAAAAAAGATTCAGATAATGGGAATATATGAAACCAGTGTATTTTCATGAAGTGGATAAAAATGCTTTCATGACATGAAATTTGCCAGAAAAAAAATATTATAATCACGTCATACACATATACATAAAAACTTCCCCCTTTTCCCATCTATGCTTCGAACTCCCTCATTCTTTTTATGTTTCCAACTCGTCTCTTACTTCTATGTATCCATGCAACCTTTAAACCATCGTTCATTTTCACAAACACTCCTTTATTTCTCTCTCCTTTCAATATTCTTCACGCTCCCTGCATGCACTCAATCCAATCCTCGTCTTTGAAGATGAAACAATTATTCTAGGTGCGACATGACATATATGTGAATTTCCCTTTAAATGTTTTCTCTGAAAAAGGGATTAGAAATATTACATGGGATTCTTCATGTGAAGACCTTAAATCTTTCTCATAAAGAACGTTTTAACTTATACTCTCCTGATCCAAGGTCCAATCGGATTATATGATCAGGAATATATAGGAATAAGTACTTTTCACTCCAAATAGTTTATTGACTCAATTAATTACTGTTCATTTTTTTTTATTCATTCATTTTTTTTTTTTTTTTTTTTGCATATTTGATCTAGGTAATGTACTGCTATATTTTGCTTTATAATTTTTCATTCGATTTATTGTTTTATCACTAAATATGTGTGTATATATATATATATATATATATATGTATATATATGTATATATATATATATATATATATATTTGTATATATATATATATATATATACATATATATATATATATATATATACATATATATATATATATATATACATATATATATATGTATATATATATATATAAATATATATATATATATATATATATATATAAATATATATATTATAAAAGACATATGTACTCATCCGCGAAATTAGATGTTTTTATACCGTCATTTTCTTATTTAGTTCAAAGTTGAGAAGTAATGAAGATTGAAAAGGATATCTCCATTCCTAAAAGAGTACAGAGAGAGTATGAGTCGCTGTTTCTTCGGTTATGAAAGCAAAAGAATGCACACCTAGTAATATTGAATGAGCAAAGAGTTCAAACTGGGAAGATTCATTTGGAAGGAATTAAAGCAAAAGCTGCTTCCAAATGATGAAGTGGGCACATTCATGTATGATTTCTTACTCCGGATCTTCCATTATAAAGAAATACTGCTCAGAAGTCACGCATATATTTGTATGACGAGGTTATCATGATGATAGAGAGAGAGAGAGAGAGAGAGAGAGAGAGAGAGAGAGAGAGAGAGATGGGTTACGTTTGTATATTATAAAGTATCTATTTCTTGGTGTTATCTTTTTTTCTTTTAGACTTTTCGATATGAAACGCAAAATTATATGAACAATACCAGATTTAACAACACCGATTACTTAGAAAAACGTTCCACTCTGCTTACAACGAAAAATATAACTATTTTTGACACTAAGCAAAATCAAAATAAAAAGGACCAGTGGAATTGAATTCCTGCAAAAAGAAAAAAAAAAGAAAAACTTTACATTTGATGAAACATGTTCATCCTTGATGATGTATCTAAATGATAGTACAAATATTACCCAAAAGAAATCATGAAATGAAAAATAACTTATCAGAACATTAATAATTCACAGAGAGAGAAGAAGGATATCTTGGAACTTAGAAAAAAGTTCCCGGAACTACTTCAAGTAAAAAGAGCCAATTGGACAATGGCAGAGGTTTTTATGGGAGAGAGGAGCTCTGCAGTTTTAAGGAATTGTATTAATCGGAAATTCGAAAAGAAATTAAGGAATTAGTTTTCTGAATTTTAAAAAGAAAAAAAAAATCAATTTCATTTCATGTGGTATAACAAGTCTTTCCTGTAAGTAATAGTTGAAGGATTTGTTTTGGGTATAGGACCAGAGAGAGAGAGAGAGAGGAGAGAGAGAGAGAGAGAGAGAGAGAGAGAGAGTATTTTTCCGTGGTCCTTGAATTAGTTCTTGTGAGTTAATATTTTTTGTATTTATATAAAAATATTTCATAGTTAGTATATATTTACAATTGAAACTGACGGAAACTACCTTTACAAATCGTTGATCCGTTCCAATAAAATCATATATCATTGATATATATATATATATATATATATATATGTATGTATATATATATACACACAAATATATATATATATATATATATATACACACACACACAGTATATACATGCAGAAGAACCACAGTGGAAATGAAAATACGGAATATACAAATAAGTCCTGACAAGTTCCTCTGAAGAAGTATCACGAAGCTATTCAGGACTTAATCGTAATTTCGTATTTTCATTTTCCATGTGGTTCTTCTGCATCTGAGCATCACGTTTTCCTGTGATTTTTACGTATATATATATATATATATATATATATATATATGAACATATATCACAAGCACACGTGATTTTAATTAATGTAAATATCACCCACGAATAGCATTTAATACCGAATTCTATCTTGGGAATATATATCCACTTGGAATTCATTCGTGGGTGATATTTACATATATATATATATATATATATATATATATATGAACTGAGTTCGGCTGGTACTGCTAGGGTGCCACAGCGCACCCTTCCCCGTTATCAACCACAGATTAAGCTTTATAAGCTAAATCCCCTACTGCTGGTACCTCTGAGGTCGTCCATCTATCCTCCTATCACCCAGAGCTTTCTTCTCTCTGTCCATCCAACCAAATCTTGGCCTTCCTCTTGTACTTCTTCCATTAACTCTTCAATTCATCACCTTCTTTAACAGATAGCCATTTTACATTCTATCATCATGGCTGAACCACTCAACACATTAATATCCAATCTAGAGGCTAAATCATTTCTTACAACCGTTCTGACCCTCACTACTTCGTTCCTAACCCTATCTTTTCGAGATACACCAGCCATACTCTTCAGACACTTCATCTCGAACATTATCAATTTTTGTCTCTCCGTCACTTTTATTCCCCACAACTCCGATCTATAAATCACAGTTGGTACAATTAATTTTTCATATAGAACTCTCTTTACATTCATGCCTAACCTTCTATTCCTTACCACTCACTTCACTGCCCCCAACACTTTGCTTCTTCATTCACTCTCTGACGCACATCTGCATCCACTCCACCATTTGCTGTAACAACAGACCCCAATTACTTAGTCCGATCTACTTCGTCAATTAACTCTCCATACAAAATGATATCCAGCCTTGCACCACCTTCCATTCTCGTACATCTCATAACCTTACTCTTACCAACATTAACTCTCAACCTCCTTCTCTCACATATCCTTCTAATTTCTCTCATTAATTGTCTAAGATTCTCTTCCGAGTCTGGTACCAGTACAGTATCATCTGAAAACCACAGTTTCAATACTCATCAAAGCACTTGAGCATTCACCTTTCCCACCACTCCATCATCATACCAGTTAAACAACAATGGTGACATCACACATCCCTGTCTCACCCCCACTCTCGCCGGAAATCAATCGCTCACTTCATTTTCCATCCTAACATACGCTTTACTACCTTTGTAGAAACTTTTTACTCCATGCAACAACCCTCCACCAATTATATATAATCTCATCACCTTCCACATCCCTACCTTATCAACTCTATCATACGCTTTCTCCAGATCCATAAACACAACATACACCTCCTTACCTTTTGCTAATATTTCTCGCATATCTGTCTAATTGTAAAAACCTGATTCTTACATTCCCTACCTCTTCTAAAACAATCTTGTACTTTAAAGATTGCATTCTCTGTTTTATGTATATATATATATATATATACATATTTATATATAAATATATATATATATATATATATATGTATATATATATATATATATATATTTATATGTATATATATATATCTATATATACATGAATATATATATATATATATATATATATATTTATTTATATATCTATATATACAGAAATATATATGTATATATATATATATATATATACAGGAATATGTATATATATATATATATATATATATACATATATATATATATATATATATATATAATTGTAGTCTTGGGTAGTGCCATAGCCTCTGTACCATGGTCTTCCACTGTCTTGGGTTAGAGTTCTCCTTGCTTGAGGGTACACTCGGGCATACTATTCTATCTTATTTTTTTTTTCCTTCCTCTTGTTTTTTTGAAATGGTGTGTTGGGCAGGCTTAACAGAAGGGCCATGGATGCCTGGTGGTTTATCAAGAGGTTGTCTTTTCCTTTTTCTGATTTTTTCTTCTCAAAACCATCCTTACTGTCCTCCCTTCAGTTGAAGTGGCTATCCTGGAGGGTATTTAGCCTTGCATGGTGTATCGGCTCCTCCATGTTGACCAGTTTTTCCGACTTTTTACTATAGTCTATGGATATCATCAATCACTTTTATTATTATTCTGTACATATTGTTTTTGTTTTAATTCTTGTTAATCTAGTTTTTAAGTATGATGTCTCTTTTTTATTTCTATTAATTCTTATGCTGTCTGGAGACATTGAGCGAAATCCGGGACCAGTACGTCCTAGATTTCGTCAATGTCGTCTTCTGTATTGCAATATTCGTGGTCTTCATGCAAATATCCGAGACCTTACAGTTGTGTCCAGACGGTATGATATTCTTTTGTGTTCAGAAACTTTGGTTTCTAATATGAGGCACTCATCTGAGCTCCTTATAACTGGTTTTAAGAAGCCAATAATGCTGAAACGTGATTCCATTCCTAGGGCCAGGGGAATGGTGGTGTATATTAGGACCGAGTACCCTGCTTCTCATAAGTCCTGCTATCAATGTGGATGTCATGAGATTCAGGTAATAAAAGTTTGTGGCAGGCATAACAACTTTTATTTGTGTTCAATCTACCGGAATCCAGACATGGATGATTCTATCTTCGATTGTCTTCTTACCATTATGGCTAAGATACAAGAAGATGATAGAAAGGCTTCGTTTGTCTTTGTTGGTGATTTTAATGCTCACCATAGGGAGTGGTTAAGTTCTATCTCTCCTACCGATCGCCATGGCTTAAGAGCTTTAGACTTTGCCTTGGAATCAGGCTGTGAGCAAATCATAAATGAAGCTACTCACAGGTCTGGTAATTGCTTGGACCTCGTATACACTGACTCCCCTGGCGTTATAACTAGTAAGGTGGGTTCTCCAGTCGGGACTTCTGATCATGCCTTGATTTCATTATTAGTGAAGACTGAGCAGCCTGTCCCTGATATATCATATTCTTGTAAAATTTATATGAAATCCCAAGCAGACTGGAATGGGATTTTGCATGATCTTTTGTGCTTGAATTGGTCACAATTATATAATAGTGTAGATCCTGTTGTCCCTTTGAATGAGAATCTAGTCAACATAATTGATAGGCGTATCCCTTCTCGTGTGCTAAGGTACCGAATGAAGGACAAACCGTGGTTCAATGATGATTGTAGACGTGCTTATCTGGAGAAGCAGGAGGCCTATCACCTTTGGAAGGGTAACAGATCAGATTTGACCTGGAACAACTATACTCAGCTTCGAGCTTTTGCTCAGAGAGTTTATGCCTCAACTGAAAAGGAGTACAATTTAATCATAAAAGAAACTCTCTCTGGTACAACTCAGGAACATAAATGGTGGTCTACCCTAAAATCTGCACTCTTTGGTGTAGATGCAACAGTTCCTCCTTTACTTAAACCAGATGGCTCAGTCACTCACTGTCCAAAGGAAAAGGCAACCCTTTTGGCTGATGTTTTTGACAGTAAACAGAGTAATGAAAAACTTGAACTTCCTCATTCCTGTTTTCCTGAGGCTAAACTAACTAGTTTAGCTTTTCGATCACGTGAGATTAAAGATCTATTGATGGACCTTGATGCTTATGGAGGTGTAGACCCTAATGGTATTTTTCCTTTGTTTTTTATAAAGACAGCAGATTTCTTAGCTCCAAAGTTATCTGTTATTTTACGCAAGTTAGAAAGAAGAGGAGCTTTTAGCACTTGTTGGAGAATTGGTAATGTTACTCCTCTATGTAAATGTGTTTGTGGTAGCTCAAGTCCCACTGATTACCGCCCAATTTCCATAACTCCCATATATCTAAAGTTTTTGAACGTCTTCTGGCAAAACGTCTTAATAGGTTTGCTGAAGGTAATCACCTATTCCCTAGTTTGCAATTTGGTTTTCGGAAAGGCCTTGGAGCATGTGATGCCCTTCCTACAATCTCCAATGCAGTACAGAAATCCCTTGATTGTGGTCGGGAAGTTCGTATGATTGGCCTTGATTTTAGTGCTGCCTTTGACCGTGTTAATCATGAGGCCCTTGTTTTCAAACTGAAACAGTTGGGAGTGGGTGGGTCGTTTCTTAGCATTATTATTGATTTTTTAAGTAGTAGATCTCAAAGAGTTTTTGTTGATGGGCACCATAGTGAGTATAGGAATGTGATATCCGGTGTTCCCACAGGGTAGTGTTCTTGGCCCATTACTTTTCATACTATATACACATGACATGTGGTTTGGCCTAGAAAATAAGCTTGTTGCATATGCAGATGATGCTACTCTCTTTGCATCAATTCCATCCCCTGAATGTAGATCTGGGGTTGGTGAATCCCTTAATAGAGATTTAGCTAAAATTAGTGCATGGTGCAAATTATGGGGTATGAAGTTGAATCCTAACAAAACTCAAAGTATGATTGTAAGTAGGTCAAGGACGGTGGCTCCTCAACATCCGGATCTCAGTATTGATAATGTTTCTTTAAATTTGTATGACTCTTTCAAAATTTTAGGCATGATTCTTGACAGCAAATTTACTTTTGAGAAACATATAAGGTCTGTGTCTTTTTCAATTGCACAAAAAATTGGCTTATTGAGAAAGTCTTTTAAGATATTCGGTGATCAATCTATTCTGAAGAAGTGTTTTAATTCTTTTATCCTACCTTGTTTTGAGTATTTTTCTCCTGTCTGGTCTTCAGCTGCTGATTCTCATCTTAATTTGTTGGACAGAAACTTACGGTCTATTAAATTTCTTATTCCTGATCTAGATATTAATCTCTGGCACCGTCGATCAATTAGTTCATTATGCATGTTGCATAAGATTTTTCATAACTCTGACCATCCTTTACATTCAGCTCTCCCTGGACAATTCTATCCTGTTCGTAATACTAGGCAGGCAGTTAATTCTAATAGCCAGGCCTTCTCCATCATAAGACTCAATACTACGCAGTACTCTAGAAGTTTTATTCCAGCTGGTTACCAAGTTGTGGAATGATCTTCCTAATCGGGTTGTTGAATCAGTAGAACTTCAAAAGTTCAAAGTTGGAGCAAATGTTTTTTTGTTGACCAGGCGGACATGAGTCTTTTTATAGTTTATATATGACATATTTGTTGTTGACGTTGTTAATAGTTTATATATGATATATCTCTTTTGACATTACCCTTTTTAGAATGATTTATTGTTAATTTGTTCTCTTCAGTTATTTATCTCCTTATTTCCTTTCCTCACTGGGCTATTTTTCCCTATTGGAGCCCCTGGGCTTATAGCATCTTGCTTTTCCAATTAGGGTTGTAGCTTGGATAGTAATAATAATAATAATATATATATATATATATATATATATATATATATCTATATATATATATATATATATATATCGTGTACAGTATAAATTGTTGGGCATGAGTGTCTTCATGTAGCTGCATAAGATTTTCATAAACCGCAAATCAAACTCACCTTCAAACAATACATTATTCTGGCCTTTATTGTGCACGCACGCACGTGTGCACGCACGCGAGTTTGTGTTTGTGTTTGTATGATATGAGGCTTTGCTGAGTTGCAGCTTATGTAAGTGGATACTGATATCTCACTTCGTGTAAAGGGTGAGGAGATTTAAATCAATGCCCTGGCCTGGTGTAGTGTTGAATATAGCATTCTGCAGATTTAAAATGACACCTAGGAAATGAAGTTAGGCGTTGTTACTCACTCTCTGTTATGGAGTGTACACCCCGCGTGGTTCAGAGGGTGGCCTAAATACTTATAAGTTTATAATCATTCATGACCTGAAACGAGCTATCAACATAACTGCAGTATATGACCGACTATTTATTAAATGCGGTTCTTAATGAAGTTCACAAGATAGGATACCCAAGTGACAGCACATTGCAATGTCTTCTATTGGCTGATATATCGTCCCTTTTGAATTCTCATGATACTGCTTACCTACAGATACTCAAAGTAGCTTATTGGGGAGCATTATAAGTGCAAAACCATCTTTATAAACCCGTCTGTTGATGCAATTGATTATCCTGTTTACTGGTATATATTTTTAAGAGACGTGTGCCGGAAACGTATCATTCATTGAATAATGGAGAGAAAGGGGACATTTTCATGATTAGAGTCGTTTTATGCACCAGGAACGATCATTTCTTTAATTTAAATTTTTCTTCTTAGAGATTATGATTCAGACTTTATAGTTGTCCAAAAAGTAAAGATTTTTTTTTTACAAGATTTTGGAGAAACGTTTGAGAATATTTTTCTTTGTTTTATTATAAATATTTGAGACCTTTCAATGTCTAAAGGAAGAAAAGTTTTGGAAAGTTTTCCTTTTGTCAAGCTGTACTTATAATTTTTGTTCTACAAAGGTTTTCCTTTCATTTGGAAAATTAATGTAATGTTTGATAAAACTGAAATAATGTCGGCAAATATCATAAATGACCACGGGGTACTAACTATATCTTATTAATCTGCAACATTAGATTTGTTTCCTTGAAATAAACTTTTTATTAATTACTACTCTTTTAATTATCACAGATGATTAGGATACACTACAATTTAATACAGAAGGCAACTATTCTGTAATTAGCATATTCAGAAGAAATTTTATCATACGTTTGACATTTCACAACTTCGCCAACACATGTGAAATTTATTTCATCTTTTTTACGAAAGAATCGAAGTTCACAACTAACTCTCTCTCTCTCTCTCTCTCTCTCCTCTCTCTCTCTCTCTCTCTCTCTCTCTCTCTCTTATATATTCTAATACCTCAGATCATATTTTTACGGTTTTCTTTACTTTCCTGTTATATCATATCTATTATTTCGAAAGGATTTTGAGCCCAATTTATCATGCAATAGGAGCATCTATTGTGTAATGTCATAACAACATAAATCATCCCTTTCCCCGCACCAAAATCCTCCCAAGGAAAAGAATGCGTCTTAATAATATATTATCAAAACCTTTGGCTCTTCTCTTCAGTCTTCCTTTATATATTGCAAAGCTAAAATTAGGTGTAAGTATGCTAAAGTAGTTTTTGTTGGTTGATTATATAATTCTGATGATGCAATATGTATATAAAATTGTTTTATGTACTAAAAAATGTTATGTTTATTTGGCAGATAACGTTTAAGAAAAGGTAATCATTAACTGTCATGTTAAAGGTATAACTTTGGGAAATTTTAATGAAACTATATAGAAATGTTGACCATATATAATAATAATAATAGACCAATCTAATGCATATACATCTAAAGTGTAAATATAACTTCTTTATGATTTGTGATTTGTCTTTCTGGGAATTTTTTTTG
>NC_090725.1:334746947-334751947 GCF_036898095.1 Palaemon carinicauda
AATAAGCGCATCTCTTTCTCAATACAGAAAAATTAATGATTGTCACATAAAGATACATTACAATACGAAAAATAGCTGGAGTGTACTCCCACTTCGTAATATGAGGTAACAATAGAAACACGTTGAATCTCATTTTTGGGTAGTTTCTTTGTGAAAATTGCAATTGCTGTAGTAACAGACGTCAAGGACAACCCTAAACTGTGATGTGAATAATATTGCACATAATATGCATGATTCAGATAGGGATATCTTGCAATAGTTTCAATATCTTGTTTATTCATCTTTGTCTCGCCATTCTGCCTACCGTTTTTTTTTACTTAATCAAACACAATAGAGAATTCAACTGACAAGGGAATAATCCATTGAAACCACAATTTGGAAACTTAATAACTGGTTTATCTAAGCCATTAGACCAGTGTATATTATTTAGTTCAAGAACTAAGAATAGCATAAGTCCTGGGATGAATACAAAGAGGATTTGAATTAATGCACCAACACCATCTGTTGGCGAAATAAGCAATAATATTACTGACTCAAAAGGCCAGTTTTATTAAGTATATTACTGTTGTTGTATTACCGTTTGAAATATATTGATGACATGGATAGGAGAAAATACCTTTATAAATTCGCATATGAAATGTTTTCTAAGAGAAGAGAAATACATATTCATATGAACAAGACTTGTAGCTAATTACCGAGGGAAATTAGCTGGGGGAAACAAAATCTCTTTTCTCTCTGTCTTTCTGCCTATCTCTCTTTCTATGTGTGAAGACGACAACGTTGGACACCAAATTTAAAGTCAATATTTCATGAGAATATGAAGTTAAACAAAGGACTTCAAAAAATAAAACTTTATATGAATAAGACTTGTTGCTAGTTACCTCAGGAAGTTATCTAAGGTAGAAACAATCTCCTTTTCACTGACTGTCCGTCTGTCTCTCTCTTTGTGTTTGAAAACAACAACGTTGGAAACCAAATTTGAAAATCGATATTTGATGATGATGTGAAGTCAAACCAAGACCTCAATGACCCCTCTCTCTCTCTCTCTCTCTCTCTCTCTCTCTCTCTCTCTCTCTCTTGTAGTTCTGTTAAACTATTGTTTTTATTTAATAAAGCAAAGAAGAAACAAGTAAAGATAAAAGAAAAAAAAACCTGTAATATAGAAAATACAGAAATTTCTCGAATTCACTGTAGTCAAACATGCAGGATCCATTGTGCAATGAAAGGAAATTGCTTTTCAGGAATAACTGAAAACAAACTGAAAAAAAAGAAACAAAAGAGAATAAGACGAATTTATTTTAGAAAATCGTTTCATTTGCATACAGTTTTTTATTAACAGTTTCATGAAAATTTCCCATAAACACGGGCACACTACCAACCACGCAAGTGCGTACACAAACACACATACATACATGCAAACATACACAAACACACATACATACATGCAAACATACACACACACACAAACACACGCACACACACACAAACAAACACACACACACACACATATATATATATATATATATATATATATATATATTGATTCAAATTGTTAGTTACTCACAAGGCTGACTGTTTTAAAAATTGTTGTTAATAAATATTGTTAACTTTTCCCAAGTGTTTTCGTTTCCACTGACCAATTTGCTGTTGGATATTTTTATAAACACTGACCTCTCTTATCGTGCAATAGGAACTTGCACCATGGCCCGACAAGGGTCGTAACACATTTGGCGACTGTGATAGGACAGAGCGCTCAGGGTGGTAGGTCAAAATGTCGACGGACAAAATGTCGATGGACAAAATGTCGAGAGACAAAATGTCGAAAGGACATAATGTCGATAGGACAAAATGTCGAAAGGACGAAATGTCGAAAGGGACAAAATGTCGAAAGGACAAAATACCGATCTCTCTCTCTCTCTCTCTCTCTCTCTCTCTCTCTCCCTCAAACGTTGGTACGTAGTAAAATTTTAAATTATTATTTTTACCTCTCTCTCTCTCTCTCTCTCTCTCTCTCTCTCTCTCTCTCTCTCTCTCTCTTTTCCTAAGAAAGAATAGAGGAAGATTCTAATAACTGCCGAATCCTATACTACCGACACCAAAATACTGATACCCAAACAGACGACTATTAAGAAAACAACCATTTGCCATGCTCTAATGAATAAATTTCACAGTTAGTTTTCCCCCTTCGTCTCACTAACAACTTCCTTTCCATAGCAAGAAGTTTATAAAACTTTCTTTAAAGTTTTTTTTTATTTATATTGGGAAAAAAAGCATTCTAAGAAATGGAAATAATCACAAGCAACAAGAAAGGTAGAAAGCTTTTATACTGTGGTTACATTTATGTGGCTGATAAGCAAAAAGAAGAAAAAAAAATTGGAGATGTGAAAAAGAGGATACTGTAGTGAAAGACTAATTAGTATAGGTAGTGAAATATCCTCTTTGACTCAAGAACATTGCCATCCTCCCGATATGGTGAGAAAAGACGGAGGAAATTACTTCGGATGTAATAAACAAATATACAGATAAATTTTACAATTTAGCAGTAAAGAAGTCAATATTTACTCAACATTAAGAAATATTCAGCTTCTTAAAACAAAAAAGAGTTGGTTTTGTGATGGAACTTTCGATTGTGCTCCAATTGGAAAACAACTTTACACAATACACGCTATGATACAAGAAAACAAGACTCTTCCTCTCATTTATTGTATTACAACCCACAAAAATGAGAATACCTATGATATAATATTCAGCTGGCTTAAAAGTCATGATATACATCCAGATTCAGTATCAGTAGACTTTGACCGGTCAGCCATAAATAGCGCGAGAAAATTTTTTCCAGATAGTGAAACCTACGGGTGTTTCTTTCACTTTGCACAGTGCCTATGGCGAAGAATACAAGGATTGGGTTTGCAAAGTTGGTACGCAGATGCTGGAAATGCTATGATCATAAAACTACTACAGGCACTTTCATTTGTGCTTCCAGATGACGTGTATGATTGTTTTAATACTTTCATAGAAACTCTACACGAAGAAACTGACAGTATTTTAGACGAATTTTTGCAATACTTTGAGATGACGTGGATGGGTATTATTCAGCGGGGAAGAAGGAGGCGGCCAACGTTTGAAGTTTCCTTATGGTCAGTATACGAAAGAACCTCAAATGATCTACCTCGAACAAACAACATGCTAGAGGGATGGCACAGTGCATTTAAGAGAAGGGTAACGATTATCCACCTAACAGAAGATGTATACAAATATGAATAGATTACTAATGAAAGAACCACTGATCTACACCTTTCGACATTTTGTCCTTTCGACAATTTGTCCTTTCGACATTTTGTCCTTTCGACATTTTGTCTCTCGACATTTTGTCCGTCGACATTTTGTCTGTCGACATTTTGTCTGCACACCGCGCTCAGAGTGTCCGGTATTTTGGTTGGTGGAGTGATATTCGGGTGGACTCTTCAATATTTATTTCTGTTTTGTTTTAGTGTTGTCTTTCTCCCCTTATTCTTTTTTTCTTTTTTTTCAAAAATGGATGAATTTATTTTTGATCCAACAGAATTTTCAGATCAGTTGATTGTATTAAGTATTTGCCCATGCTAGGTTAGAAACAATTAGTTGAGTGTGCTAAGTGGTTGAGTGTTCCGCGGAAGGCGACGGTCACCAGAGCAGAGATATTGGTAGCAGTTAGGGATAAAATAAAACAGGATTTAGCTGAAGCTGAACACTCAGTGAGTGAGAGTGAGGTAATTGGTGAGAAGAGTCTGAATGAAGGTTTAAAAGAGGACAAAGTAAGTATGAGGGTTGGTCTAACTCTGTTTGAGGATCCTCCTGTCGTAGGTACCATTTACGAGGGTCCAACAAATTTTCCCAAGGGTCCGGTTAATGTGTCCTCTAATCCATTCTTGGCCCCCTCTGATTCTGTACCCTTCAAATCTCGGGCCCCTGTTGATGCATTGGGTAACTCCAAGGCGGAGAAGGAATGCAACCTTATTTGACACGTATAGAGTTACGAAAAATGGAGTTTGAGGAGATGGCTATGTTTTGGGGGGCCAATTTGATAAGTTCCCCTAAAGATTCCTTCCAAGATCGTTTTAACATGGGTGCTGCACTAAAATTGGTGCCAGTGTTTGACGAAAAGAATGTCCCTGAGTTTTTCAAGGCATTTTAGCGTGTAGCCTTCTGATTGTCTTGGCCCGCAGAAATGTGGACTGTATTGATACAGTGTAGGTTAGTGGGCAAGGCAATGCGAGTGTATAATGCCTTGGAGGAGGGAGTAGCTCGGGATTACCAGCAGGTAAAAGTCTTAATTTTAAAGTCTTACGACCTGGTCCCTGAGGCCTACCGCCTCCGGTTTCACAACTATACGAAACACCCTGCGCATTCTTTCTTGGAATTTGCCCGCATCAAGGAAGAACAGTTTGACGACTAGCTGAAAAGTCGTCAGAAAGTCACTTTTGCTGCGTTACAGGAACTGTTGCTCCTTGAAGAGTTTAAGAAGGCCTGTACCATGGAGTTGAGAGTTTACCTGGAGGAGGTAAAAAGTGTGAAATTTAGTAGTGCCGCTCAGTTAGCGAATGAATTTGTATTGACTCACTGTTCATGTAGCGATAGTTTTACATATAAGACTTTAGATAATCAAACATCTTGCTCACCTAATGGTGATAGGAGAGGGGAAACCTCCTCGTCGACTCCCCATATCCCTAAGAATGGTAATATTAATTCTAATTCTTTTTCAGGTGATAGGGATGTGGGTAGAGTCCAAGGAAGTCCTCCTCCCAGTAAAGTTTTTGCTAATAGAGACTTCCCAGGAGGGGGAAATAACAGGTATAATGGAGATAGAAGCTTAGGCCATAAAGGAAGCTGTTTTTGGTGCAACAAGCCCAGGGCATTTCCAAAACTTGTCTAGTGCTCGTATTATGTACCTACAGCACAAAAATCAAAGTCCTGTAGCCTTGGTTAATGATAAGTCAGAAGTTAGTAGCCGTAGTCCTGTA
>NC_090725.1:334759447-334761295 GCF_036898095.1 Palaemon carinicauda
GTTATATCCTGTAAGATTGCCAGGCATCAGAAGAATCAAAGGGGATTGTAATCATAATCTTGTTATTTTCAACGCTTACTGTAATTAAGCTGTAATAAAATTCTAACCTACGTTCGTCTAACAAAGGAACATAGCCTAGTTTCTCCCTTCCGTTCTCCAGAACTAACTTTAAGTATTTTATAGGCAACAAATGGGGCGACAGTACACCTTTAGTTGCTAACGTGATAGCTTCTACATAATCTTTTGATTTCTCAATGAAGTGTGCAATTCTGTTATGTATGTGATCTGTTTTTGAATCATAATACGTTAACATTGCCAACAAATCCTGAACTTCCATAATCTGACTGATATTACTTGAATGTTCATTTACTAAATCCATGATTTGATTGATTGAAGCTAACTGATTCCTTAGTTCTGACATAATCAATTCATCTTCATGAGTCAAGAACTCAAATTTTTTATTTTGATTACTAATCTTAAGACGATTGGAAATTCCTAAACCTAAACTTGCAATAGACCCAAAGATGTTTAATGCAGCAAAAATAAACGCGTTTCGTCTTTCTTTATGTTCGTACCCTACAGTCCACATCAAAAGGTCACGAGCCAAAGATTCTGTCTCGTAAGTCTTATTTTGCAAGTCATCAAATAGCATCTCTGCAACATTTAGTGTCGATCCAAGCGAACTCTCTGTAGTCAAATGAAAAGGTCTTCTATGCAACTCATCTAATGAGACAGCAAACCTTGAAATGGCCTTTTTTGAGCTAGTGTCATCATTCTCTGGAAGAAAAATTGATTGCATATGCACTTTGACAACTACGTTGCTTGAGGTAATAAAAACGTCTTATTGTCTTTCAACTATAGTGCCATATTTAAAATCTATACTTTTAGTTTTAGAGCTCGTTCCACACGAGAAAAATGTCTGAGCGAACAATATCACTCCCAACAACAAAAAATTCATCTTGGAAACCTGTAACGAGAAAAATATATGTAATTACTCCTGTATTAAGAAGAAAACTTTTAATCATACAAATAAAAATCTATCCCTTACTTCTTTCCCTCTCTCTTTTTTTTTCTTTTTTTTTTTTAATTTCTTATGTGAGCCAATGGTACTATTCTCTCATCTGTGGGTTGGGATACGCTTTGAACTCTAAACCTATTGGCCGTTAATGTTTCCCAAATGTTAAATGGGCCTTCAAACTTAGGTGTTAGTTTATAATTGAGTCCTTTACGTACATTTACCTGTATATATACACTATCACCCACGGTATATGTTTTAGTTTACTTCGCTTTTTTATCATGATTCCTTTTCATAATGATTTGTGATTCTTCTAAATTCTTTCGAAGGATATCATATCGACTTTTGCTTGCATTTATGCATTCTTTTAAAGGATTGGATAGATTAGTTGTAGGCGTTAATACATGGAAAGGCGTTCTAACTGGGGTACCATAAAATGCTTCATGCTGTGACATTTTAATTGATATATAATATGAATGATTCAGAGTACTCAGTACCGCAGGTATTGCAATATCCCAGTTGGGGTCTGATCCCCTTAGTGTTACTCTTAATATATTTAAAACCTTCCTATTTGCTCTTTCCACTAGCCCATTCGACTCTGGGTGATATATCATGGTATTTATTTTCTTTATGCTAAGGAATTCACACAATGAGGTAAGAAAGTGATTATTAAATTCACCACCCGAGTCTCAGATTATCATGTGTGGAATTACATGTTTACAAATGTAACACTCGTAAAACTTCCTAGCGCATTCAATTGCAGTTTTAGTTTTAAGCGCTATTAGTTCTGTATATCGAGTTAAATCATCTATAATTACTAAGAGGTGCTTATT
>NC_090725.1:334761795-334771795 GCF_036898095.1 Palaemon carinicauda
TGTCTTTCTCTGTAGCATTAGTTTATTTTTATTAGGATAGGTTATTTGTTGGGTATGATCATCAGCACACATGATTTGTAAGCAACCTTCAATAGATGGAGGGGTGTCTTTAATGCAGAAGTTGTATAGTGTAGGGGAAAGAACACTACCCTGCGGAACTCCTGAGAGCAATTGTAACTCTGGCCCTATGAAATCTTTAATTTTAATCATGGCAACCCGGTTATGTAAAAAGTTGCATAGCAGCCTGGTTACTATATCTGGCAATTGTGCCTCTAAAAGTTTATATTTCAAGCCATTGTGCCATACTTTATCAAAGGCCCTGCTGACATCTCTTGAGATTAGGTTACAACTACAACCTAGACTTTTCTTTACTGCAATGTATTCATATAATCTGGCTAATGCCAGTTGGGTCCCCTTACCATGGGTAAACCCATATTGATTCCTATTTATTAGCATATTATCATCCAGGAACTCCTCAAACCTTACTTTTATGATCTTCTCAAATGTTTTCCCAGGAGTCTCTATAAGGGATATTGGTCTATAATTAGAGACTGAAGTTAGATCTTTGCCATTTTTTCCTACATAGGGAAGTATAGCTCTTTTAAAAAATTCTGGTCAGTAACCCATACTTAATGATTAATTTAAGATGTGACAAAGAAAGGCGAGCATTGAATTAGGTAGATTTTTTAGTATATTTTTATTGACTTTAGATTGGCCTGGAGCTTTTTTTTTTAAGCTTTTTATCACATTGGTAACATCTTGGAGTTAAATTGGTTTCAGGAAGTAGTCGTCCTCATCAAGCCTCCCAAGATCTACTGTATCGTAAGGTACTATACGATCAGCATGTTCTCGGATTGCCTCCATGACATGTTGCTCATGATGTTGGTCAAACCTACGATTTTCTTCTGAGTCAATTCTAAAGATGTTGGACCAGAAGTCTCTAAAAATTATCTCTTGATCTTGAGGAGAATAGATCTTCTAATTTTTATTAATGATGTAGGTTACGGGATGTGATGATGAACCTAAAAGATTCCTAATCATTCTCCAAAATTTACCTGGGTCTTTATAAGAGTCTTCACACTTGTTCAATAGAGTGTCAAAGTTTGAATTAATGAGCTAAACAGATTAAATTTTGATACGTTCTTGGATGTTATGAATGTATTCTAAAATTTAGCGTGATAGACCTTGGATACTAATTAGATTTAAGGCTTGTTTATAATGGAACTGTAGCAATTTGAGATAGTCAGTTTCCTTAGTGAAGGGTAAGATTCTATGGGTTTTAGTGGGGATATACTGCTCTGAGGCTTCTTTGGTCATCCTATACCAGAGAGTTATTTTGTTATCAGTATAGGATTTACCTTTTAAGATATTATTTGGTTCGTCGTAATTTGAGAGAGAATCATCGAGTGAGTCCTTAAAATGTTCCCAGTTCGCATTGTTCATATCTATTGTTGGATTAGCGACCACCATAATGGGTCTCAAAGTAAGCTTTAAATTAATGGGAAGATGATCTGATGTGGTTAAGGGGCCTTGAGTAATTGAATAGTTAAACATGTGAAATCTATTGGAAAGAAGTATATCTGGCTTACTAGATGTTCTTCTGGCAAAAAACGTATCAAAATACTAGGCCTAAGAACCTTATAAGGTTCCTATTCATAAGGCCGTTGATTAAGGTGCCAATAGGGTTGGTTTTGTTATGACCAAGGGCTGGATGAGCTGCATCAAGATCAGCCAGCAGATAGACTGGGATGGTACGTCTCATCAATGATAATATATCCTGCCGTGGAAATACTGGGTTTCTTGGGGGTGAATAGGTCGTTGTGACTATAATTGGTCCCCGTACTGTCTGTATTTCGTCAGCAATCAGATCATGATTGAAACCATCTATTAATTTGACAGTAACATCCCGTCCAACTGCTATTGCTGTACCAGCATTTTGCTCACCAGAGGTGTTACACTGGAACACATTATAGTTCGGGATCTTGATACGGGTAGAATCAGGAATTCCAGTTGAATTAAGAAGTATGAGGTGAGGAGAGAGGGAGGAGTAGATATTAATAAGATCCTTACATCTGAGGAACGTCCACTTTAGTACGTTATGTTGAAATACTCTGAGGGTATCCATTATGGTAATTGTCCTTTGGTTAAGTCATAAAATCCTGACTTTAACCTCCTGTATTTATCTGCACTGATCCGGGCAATCCTAAAACTGTATTTGTCCATTTCTATTGAGCCATCATTCATGTATTGGACAACTGTGTTATTATCATATTTTTTCTGTGAATAGATATTTAATGGTATGGCTTTCAAAAATCATTTTCTTAGTGGAATCATGAGATGTGGATTTAGGGGGGTTTGCTGAATTTATAGAGGTATAGAGTTTTTGACCAATTTTATGTTTTGATTGTTTCATTGGGGGAAGGGGAGGGAGAGCAGTGGCTCCTTGCAGTTCAATATCTGTAGGTTCAGATGTTGAGGTGGAGGGCTGTGGCTGTTTTTTAGCAGGATTAGCAGGCTCAGAGATATCAGAATCTGAGTCACTCAGTACCCTTTTCCTGTTGACCTCATCTGTATTCATTGCATCATTTATTGTTACAGATTGTTGAGGGTTATTGTTATTTGCGTTGTCAGATTTCAACATAGCTGATATTTTATTGGCTAATTTGATAGCCTCTGTAGGTATTTTGACCAGTGGGAGTCCATTGGCTTTATAGAAAGCATCAACCACTGACTGGAAAGTCCCTGGCTTGACTGCTTCGCTAAGGTTAGCCATGATCAATGCAGTGTTCATTACCGTTTGTTGTTGTAGAGTAATGCTGTTAAATATAGGCTGAAAGGAGGCGTTTGGATTGGAAGGGGGTGAGGCTTGTGCAAAGGACTTATTGGATTGTTGGTTTCTAAGAACCTTAGCTTGGTCCTTAACCATGGATTTCCGGGTAGGGCATCTTGTTGCCATGGTTGGATGGTATCCATTGCATGTGATGCACTTATGGTTTTGCTGGTTGTTGCATTCAGTCCAAAAGTGCTCTAATGAGGCACATAGTGAACATATTTTATAGGTAGATGGTTGAGGGTAGTCCTTTTTTGTATGATCTTATTTTTAGCATCTCATACATTGAGATAGAGAAACAAACACGTCCTGGGCCAGGTATTTGGGGGCGGGGGGAGGGGGGGAATGATTGGCTGGAAATGAGCAGACCTTTGGTAAGGCTATCTCTCACCATTTGTATGGTTTCTAGTTGAATTTTGAAGGTAGATTTGGTGGTTGGCAATTTAATGACCATTGTTACTTTAACTTTATTCCTTTGTTCAATTTCAACTTTCAAATTGGCTTCAGAGAGGTTATAAACTATACTGTCACCCTGTCTAATGACCAGGGTGCGTGAGGCATTCAGATGAGGGGGATCTAGGGCTTCAAAGTTTTACTAAGGAATGCTTCCTTAGTTTAGGGGAAGATGATCCTTTCAATTGTGGCTTCATCAGCTAAAGCCAAATAAATGTCATTGACTTCAGTTAATTTATGGATGAATCAGGAGTTATCCTGTAGGATACTCCATACAGCCTGCCTACAGGCTTTATTGTCAGATCCCTGATTAGTGTCTTGTATTTTAACTTTATCCATTTTAACGTGAGAGAGACTGATATTTTCATTTATATATTAATTGAATAATTACGTCTATTTAGGAGGAAAAGTCTACGGACATTGCACTGCTTAAATGAGATTTCTTAATGACAGAAAACTCTATGGGATTATTATTATTATTATTATTATTATTATTACTATCCAGGCTACAACCCTAGTTGGAAAAGCAAGATGCTATAAGCCCAGGGGCTCCAACAGGGAAAAATAGCCCAGTGAGGAAAAGAAAAGGAAATAAATAAATGAAGAGAACAAATTAACAATAAATCATTCTAAAATAAGTAACAATGTCAAAACAGACATGTCATATATAAACTATTAACAACATCAAAAACAAATATGTCATAAATAAACTATAAAAAGACTCATGTCCGCCTGGTCAACAAAAAAGCATTTGCTCCAACTTTGAACTTGTGAAGTTCTACTGATTCAGCCACCCGATTAGGAAGATCATTCCACAACTTGGTAACAGCTGGAATAAAACTTCTAGAGTACTGCGCAGTATTAAGCCTCATGATGGAGAAGGCCTGGCTATTAGAATTAACTGCCTGCCTAGTATTACGAACAGGATAGAATTGTCCAGGGAGATCTGAATGTAAAGGATGGTCAGAGTTATGAAAAATCTTATGCAACATGCATAATGAACTAATTGAACGACGGTGCCAGAGATTAATATCTAGATCAGGAATAAGAAATCTAATAGACCGTAAGTTTCTGTCCAACAAATTAAGATGAGAATCAGCAGCTGAAGACCAGACAGGAGAACAATACTCAAAACAAGGTAGAATGAAAGAATTAAAACACTTCTTCAGAATAGATTGATCACCGAAAATCTTGAAAGACTTTCTCAATAAGCCTATTTTTTGTGCAATTGAAGAAGACAAAGACCTTATATGTTTCTCAAAAGTAAATTTACTGTCGAGAATCACACCTAAAATTTTGAGAGTCATACATATTTAAAGAAACATTATCAATTCTGAGATCCGGATGTTGAGGAGCCACCGTCCTTGACCTACAATCATACTTTGAGTTTTGTTAGGATTCAACTTCATACCCCATAATTTGCACCATGCACTAATTCTAGCTAAATCTCTATTAAGGGATTCACCAACCCTAGATCTACATTCAGTGGATGGAATTGATGCAAAAGGAGTAGCATCATCTGCATATGCAACAAGCTTGTTTTCTAGGCCAAACCACATGTCATGTGTATATAGTATGAAAAGTAATGGGCCAAGAACACTACCCTGTGGAACACCGGATATCACATTCCTATAATCACTATGGTGCCCATCAACAACAACTCTTTGAGATCTATTTCTTAAAAAATCAATAATAATGCTAAGAAACGACCCACCCACTCTCAACTGTTTCAGTTTGAAAACAAGGGCCTCATGATTAACACTGTCAAAGGCAGCACTAAAATCAAGGCCAATCATACGAACTTCCCGACCACAATCAAGGGATTTCTGTACAGCATTGGAGATTGTAAGAAGGGCATCACATGCTCCAAGGCCTTTACGAAAACCAAATTACAAACTAGGGAGTAGATGATTACCTTAAGCAAACCTATTAAGACGTTTTGCCAGAAGACGTTCAAAAACTTTAGATAATATAGGAGTTATGGAAATTGGGCGGTAATCAGTGGGACTTGAGCTACCACAAACACATTTACATAGAGGAGTAACATTACCAATTCTCCAACTAGTGCTAAAAGCTCCTCTTCTTGCTAACTTGCGCAAAATAACAGATAACTTTGGAGCTAAGAAATCTGCTGTCTTTATAAAAAACAAAGGAAAAATACCATTTGGGTCTACACCTCCATAAGCATCAAGGTCCACCAACAGAGCTTTAATTTCACGAGATTGAAAAGCTAAACTTGTTAGTTTAGCCTCAGGAAAACAGGAATGAGGAAGTTCAAGTTCTCATTACTCTGTTTACTGTCAAAAACATCAGCCAAAAAGGTTGCCTTTTCCTTTGGACAGTGAGTGACTGAGCCATCTGGTTTAAGTAAAGGAGGAACTGTTGCATCTACACCAAAGAGTGCAGATTTAAAGGTAGACCACCATTTATGTTCCTGAGGTGTACCAGAAAGTGTTTCTTTTATGGTTAAATTGTACTCCTTTTCAGTTGAGGCATAAACTCTCTGAGCAAAAGCTCGAAGCTGAGTATAGTTGTTCCAGGTGAAATCTGATCTGTTACCCTTCCAAAGATGATAGGCCTCCTGTTTCTCCAAATAAGCACATCTACAATCATCATTGAACCACGGTTTGTCCTTCACTCGGTACCTTAGCACATGAGAAGGGATACGCCTATATTTATGTTGACCAGATTCTCATTCAAAGGGACAACAGGATCTACACTATTATATAATTGTGACCAATTCAAGCACAAAAGATCATGTAAAATACCATTCCAGTCTGCTTGGGATTTCATATAAATTTTACAAGAATATGATATATCAGGGACAGGCTGCTCAGTCTTCACTATTAATGAAATCAAGGCATGATTAGATGTCCCGACTGGAGAACCAACCCTACTAGTTATAACGCCAGGGGAATCAGTGTATACGAGGTCTAAGCAATTACCAGACCTGTGAGTAGCTTCATTTATGATTTGCTCACAGCCTGATTCAGAGGCAAAGTCTAAAGCTCTTAAGCCATGGCGATCGGTAGGAGAGATAGAACTTAACCACTCCCTATGGTGAGCATTAAAATCACCAACAAAGACAAAAGAAGCCTTTCTATTATCTTCTTGTATCTTAGCCATAATGGTAAAAAGACAATCGAATATAGAATCATCCATGTCTGGATTCCGGTAGATCGAACACAAATAAAAGTTGTTATGCCATCCACAAACTTTTATTACCTGAATCTCATGACATCCACATTGATAGCAGGACTTATGAGAAGCAGGGTACTCGGTCCTAATATACACCGCCATTCCCCTGGCCCTAGGGATGGCATCACGTTTCAACATTATTGGCTTCTTAAAACCAGTTATAAGGAGCTCAGATGAGTGCCTCATATTAGAAACCAAAGTTTTTGAGCACAAAAGAATATCATACTGTCTGGACACAACTGTAAGGTCTTGGATATTTGCATGAAGACCACTAATATTGCAATACAGAAGACGACATTGACGAAATCTAGGACGTACTGGTCCCGGATTTCGCTCAATGTCTCCAGACAGCATGAGAATTAATAGAAATAAAAAAGAGACATCATACTTAAAAACTAGATTATCAAGAATTATAACAAAAACAATACGTACTGAATTATAAACAAAGTGATTGATGATACCCATAGACTATAGTAAAAAGTCGGAAAAACTTGTCAACATGGAGGAGCCGATACACCATGCAAGGCTAAATACCCTCCCGGATAGCCACTTCAACTGAAGGGAGGACAGTAAGGATGGTTTTGAGAAGAAAAATAATCAGAAAAAGGAAAAGACAACCTCTTGATAAACCACCAGGCATCCACGGCCCTTCTATTAAGCCTGCCCAACACACCATTTCAAAAAAACAAGAGGAAGAAAAAAAAAATAGGATAGAATAGTGTGCCTGAGCGTACCCTCAAGCAAGAGAACTCCAACCCAAGACAGTGGAAGACCATGGTACAGAGGCTATGGCACTGCCCAAGACTAAAGAACACTTACTATTATATATATATATATATGTATATATATATATATATATATATATATATATATATATATATATATATATATATATATATATATATATATATATATATATATATATATATATATATATATATATATATATATATATATATATATATATATATATATATATATATACACACACACACACACACACACATATATATATATATATATATATATATATATATATATATATATATATATATATATATATATATATATATATATATATATATAGACACACACACACATATATATATATATATATATATATATATATATATATATATATATATATATATATATATATATATAGACACACACACACATATATATATATATATATATATATATATATATATATATATATATATATATATATATATATATATATATATATGTATATGATATGGTTCTCTGAGTCTGGGCACGAAAAATATTCCACTTAATAGCTCGTGACTGGTAACCAAACATATATTATATATATCTACGACTAGTAAGTTAATCAAACTCTTGAATTCCTAATTCCCTTGTTTATTTTTTTAATAATAGTGTTACATTTTGAATATTAATACTGGAATTCTGAGACCGTTGAATAACTCCCAGACGGCAATATATCAAAATCTGAATATCCAAAAGCCTCTTATGCACACTTAAGACCATTTGGGCAATTACTCCAAAGTATTTATAAAACGTATCTAACTTCTTGTGATTCTTAACAGGAATCATGCGGAATCTGTAATGATGATTGGAATAATACAAACTTTACAAAAATAAATATATTTTATTTAAATTACTACAGTTTGAAAGAATTTACAAAAAAATAAAATAATACACTGAAAAAAGATTAAATCTGAAAAAAAACTTCGATTGAGACAAAAATGTTACGATTTGAAATTATATAACTGGACGTCAACTATTATATCTGAATAAATAATTATGAATAATGCAATGTTTACGTTTGACACTTAATGGATATTAGATAAACAGATCACGCTACAAAAGTTATCATCCCTATAGGCCCAGTTACCCAAGAAAGACTTTTGCAGTTCCATCATTCGTCCTATATTAATGAATTCAAAATCCCCATAAATTTTCGACATACAACTTGCCTCTGGGCACAGAGTCACTGAGAAGAGGACACACCACAAAGTACTGAACATTTTCAACAATAGCAAGCGTGAGATGGGAAGGAGGCTATCTTCAGGGTGCAGTTCTATCTCGATCTTTATTTGACTCTAAGCCAACCTTGGGTCACCTATTTCATGAAGTCTAACTACTTCCAGAACCTTCCCAACGAACTGGAAAACGGTGGAGGGCTGGCAAAATGCGTGAGTTGCCAAGTAATGCTCTTCCTACCACTGTACGCACGTTAGGCCAGACGGCTTTCTCAGGCTGTTAGCTCCGCCCACCCTTGGTCCCCCAAAATAAAAAAAAAAAAAAAAAAAACATCCTCTCACCGGGACATCGTGAAGTTTCTAAAGCATATGGTACAGAATTTTCCAAAGCATGTATTCTGAGTATTTTCGCTCAAACATGACGCAACATAAAATACAAAAGAAATTTAACGAAGAACCTTTTCAATTCTCAGACGAAACCTACAACACTTTCAACACTTTCAAATAGACTACGTAAGACTCAATAGCAAACATACGTGAAAAAAAGTTACTTCTGAAAAATTAGGTAAATTCACATGTACTAACTTGATTTTAGAATACAATGAAATTCCCGACGAAAGTCTTATATAATTTACATAAAATACTTATATCTACATGCGAGGGGCTCATTTCACAAGCTGGGGATCACCTCTTCAATGAACAAATGAAAACAATATATGAAATTTAAATAAAATCCTGATTAAATCATTGTATTTACTCTACACTCGACAAGCTTCGGAAGAATGTGTATAATATATATATATATATATATATATATATATATATATATATATATATATATATATATATATATATATATATATATATATATATATATATATATATATATATATATATATATATATATATATAAATATATATATATATATATATATATATATATATATATATATATATATATATATATATATATATATATATATACATATACATATATATATATATATATATATATATATATATATATATATATATATATATATATATATATATATATGTATATGTATATATATATATATATATATATATATATATATATATATATATATATATATATATATATATATATATGTATATATATACATATAATTTATATATACATATATACATATATATATATATATATATATATATATATATATATATATATATATATCTATATATAATGATATATATACATATATACATATATATATATATACATATATATATATATATATATATATATATATATATATATATATATATATATATATATATCTATATATAATGATATATAATCTATATATATATATATATATATATATATATATATATATATATATATACATATATATATATATATATATATATATATATATATATATATATATATATATACATATGTGTGTATATATGTAAATATATATATATATATATATATATATATATATATATATATACATATATATATATATATATATGTATAATTTAAATAAACATATATATATAT
>NC_090725.1:334779295-334789295 GCF_036898095.1 Palaemon carinicauda
TTTCCTAACCTACTAATATGATAAAGAGCTTTCACACGAATACTCTTAGAATTTAGCTTTCATCATTACTATTATAATTACTATTATTACTAACCAAGCTACAGCCCTAGTTGGAAAAGCAAGATGCTATAAGCCCAAGGTCTCCAACAGGGAAAAATATCACATTGAGGAAAGAAAATAAGGGTATAAATGATGAGAATAAATTAACAATATATCATTCTAAAAACAGTAATAACGTCAAAACAGATATGTCCTATATAAACTAATAACAACGTCAAAAACAGATATGTCATATATAAACAATAAAAGACTCATGTCAGCCTAGTCAACATGAAAATTTTTGCTCCCACTTTGAACTTTTGAAGTTCTACTGATTCAACTACCCGATAAGGAACATCTGTCTACAACTTGGTAACAGCTGGAATAAAACTTCTAGAATACTGTGTAGTATTGAGCTTCATGATGGAGAAGGCATGGCTATTAGAATTAAATGCCTGCCTAGTATTACGAACAGGATAGAATTGTCAAGGGAGATCTGAATGTAAGGGAGGGTCAGAGTTATGAACAATCTTATGCAACATGCATTATGAACTAATTGAACGATGCTGCCAAAGATTAATATCTAGATCAGGAATAAGAAATTTAATTAACTGTAAGTTTCTGTCTAATAAATTAAAATGAGAATCAGCAGCTGAACACCAAACAGGAGAACAATTCTCAAAACAAGGTAGAATGAAAGAATTAAAACACTTCTTCAAAATAGATTGATCACAAAAAATCTTTTAAGACTTTCTCAATAAGCCAATTTGTTTGTGCAATTGAAGAAGACACAGAACTAATGTGTTTCTCAAAAGAAAATTTGCTGCCAAGAATCACACCTAAAATTTTAAAAGAGTCATGCAAATTTAAAGAAACATTATCAGTACTGAGATCCGGATGTTGAGGAGCCACCGTCCTTGACCTACTTACAATCATACTTTGAGTTTTGTTTGGATTTAACTTTATACCGCATAATTTGCACCATGCACTAATTTGAGCTAAATCTCTATTAAGAAATTCTCCAACCCCAGATCTACATTCAGGGGATGGAATTGATGGAAATAGAGTAGTATCATCTGCATATGCAACAAGCTTGTTTTCTGGGGCAAACCACGTGTCATGTATATATAGTATGAAAAGTAATGGGCCAAGAACACTATCTTGTGGAACACCGGATATCACATTCCTATATTCACTATGGTGCCCATCAACAACAACTCTTTAAAATCTATTACTTTAAAAATCAATAATAATGATAAGAAACGACCCAGCCACTCCCGACTGTTTCAGTTTGAAAACAAGGGCCTCATGACTAACATGGTCAAAGGCAGCACTAAAATCAAGGTCAATCATATGAACTTATTGACCACAATCAAGGGATTTATGTAAAGCATTGGAGATTGTAAGAAGGGCATCACATACTCCAAGGCCCTTACGAAAACCAAATTGCAAACTAGGGAGTAGGTGATTACCTTCAGCAAACCTATTAAGACGTTTTGCCAGAAGACGCTCAAAGTTATGGAAATTGGGCGGAAATAAGTGGGACTTGAGCTACCACAATCACATTTACAGAGAGGAGTAACATTACCAATTCTCCAACAAGTGCTAAAAGATCCTCTTCTTGCTAACTTGCGCAAAATAACAGATAACTTTGGAGCTAAGAAATCTGCTGTCTTTATAAAAAAACAAAGGAAAAATACCATTTGGGGCTACACCTCCATAAGCATCAAGGTCCATCAACAGAGCTTAATCTCACGAGATCGAAAAGCTAAACTACTATGGGTTTCACAGACAGTGCAAGTGCGATTTTTTGCAATTATTCTGTAACGAACACTCGTATCAGTACGAGATTTTACTACAGTGTATTACACCCAGTAAGGAAATTTATAGGAGTATCATGAATCATTTATTGTAAATAATAAAGACTTTTGTACCTATACCAAGAGGCAAAACTCATTAGCCAATCAAGAAAACGAACACCAGGCTAGAAGAGCTCCGCCTGCCTACAACCTCCTTCACCTCCAACCCCCATTTTCTTCCTCCCCTCTCCTTTTTTCCCTCATCTGCCCTACGTCTTTCCTTCTCTCTTTCTCTCTCTCTGAATGTTGCTTTCATTTAAAAATATTTTTTTACGATTTTTTTTCTATCAATCTAATAATTATTTACATAACCAATACCATAGAGAGAGAGAGAGAGAGAGAGAGAGAGAGAGAGAGAGAGAGAGAGAGAGAGAGAGAGAGAGAGATGAGAAAACCAGTGAATAAAGTAGTCAGTCATCTGATAGGTAACATCCGATTGAATTGTTCCATATCTACAACAATAAATATTATAATTAGATAAGATAGATAGATAGATAGAGTGCTTGATATGAAAAAAAAATCATACAAAATAAGTTGCAACTTAAACTACCTTCTCAGAAAGAGAGCATGAAGGGAAGGGAAAGAACGGAGAGGGATGGATGGCGTGGAGGTGGAGAGAGATAGCTTGAAGTAGGGGGAGAGCAGGTGAGGGATGAAAGGAGAGGGAGGGAGGGGGTGGAGGTAGAGGTTCTGTATATTATTGTTCGGTTTTGTGACTGGATGTTTGAGATTTTGCCCTTTGGCATAGGGGCAAGTGTCTTTATAATTAATAATTAACGATTCATTATACTCCTATAAATTTCCTCACTGGGTGTAATACCCTATAGCAAAATCTCGTATTGATACAACTGTTCGTTACAGAATAATTGCAAAAAATCGCACTTGCACTGTCTGTGAAACCCATAGTAGTTAGTTTAGCCTTAGGAAAACAGGAATGAGGAAATTCATGTTTTTCATTACTCTGTTTACTGGCAAAAACTTCAGCCAAAAGAGTTGCCTTTTCCTTTGGACAGTGAATGACTGAGCCATCTGGTTTAAATAAAGGAGGAACTGTTGGATCTACACCAAAGAGTGCAGATTCAAGGGTTGACCACCATTTATTTTAATGAGTTTTACCAGAAAGGGTTTCTTTTATGGTTAAATTGTATTCCTTTTCAGTTGAGGCATAAACTCCTTGAGCAAAAGCTTGAAGCTGAGTATAGTTATTCCAGGTAAAATCTGATCTGTTACCCTTCCAAAGATGATAGGTCTCCTGCTTCTCCAAAAAAGCACGTCTACAATCATCATTGAACCACGGTTTGTCCTTCATCCGGTACTTTAGCACACTAAAAGGGATACGCCTATCAATTATGTTGACTAGATTCTCATTCAAAAGGACAACAGGATCTACACTAATATATAATTGTAACGAATTCAAGCACAAAACATCATACAATATCCCATTCCAGTCTGCTTGGGATTTCATATAAATTTTACAAGAGTATGATATATCAGGGAAAGGCTGCTCAGTCTTCACTGCTAATGAAATCGAGGTATGATCAGATGTCCCGACCGGAGAACCAACCTTACTAGTTATAACGCCAGGGGAGTCAGTGTATACGAGATCCAAGCAATTACCAGACCTTTGAGTAGCTTCATTTATGATTTGCTCACAGCCTGATTCAAAGGCAAAGTCTATAGCTCTTAAGCCATGGCGATCGGTAGGAGAGATAGAACTTCACCACTCCCTATGGTGAGCATTAAAATCACCAACAAAGACAAACGAAGCCTTTCTATCATCTTCTTGTATCTTAGCCATAATGGTAAGAAAACAATCGAAGATAGAATCATCCATGTCTGGATTCCGGTAGATCGAACACAAGTAAAAGTTGTTATGCCTGCCACAAACTTTTATTACCTGAATATTATGACATCCTCATTGATAGCAGGACTTATGAGAACCAGGGTTCTCGGTCCTAATATACACCACCATTCCCCTGGGCCTAGGGATGGCATCACGTTTTAACATTATTGGATTCTTAAAACCACTTATAAGGAGCTCAGATGAGTGCCTCATATTAGAAACCATAGTTTCTGAGCTTAAAGGAATATCATACTGTCTGGACGCAACTGTAAGGTCTTGGATATTTGCATGAAGACCACGAATATTGCAATACAGAAGATGACATTAACGAAATCTAGGACGTACTGGTCCCGGATTTCGCTCAATGTCTCCAGACAGCATAAGAATTAATAGAAATAAAAATGAGACATCACACACAAAAACTAGATTAACAAGAATTATAACAAAATCAATATGTACAGAATTATAAATAAAGTGATTGATGATACCCATAGACGATAGTGAAAAGTCGGAAAAGCTGGTCAACATGGAGGAGCCACTACACCATGCAAGGCTAGATAACCTCCAGGATAGCCACTTCAACTGAAGGGAGGACAATAAGGATGGTTTTGAGAAGAAAAAGAATCAGAAAACGAAAAGACGACCTCTTGATAACCCACCAGGCAACCACGGCTCTTCTATTAAGCCTGCCAAACTCACCATTTCAAAAAAAAAACAAGAGGAAGAAAAAAAATAATAAGATAGAATAGCGTGCCTGAGTGTACCCTCAAGCAAGAGAACTCTAACCCAAGACTGTGGAAGACCATGGTACAGAGGCTATGGCACTACCCAAGATTAGCGAACAATGGTTTAATTTTGGAGTGTCCTTCTAGAAAAACTGCTTACCATAGCTAAAGAGTCTCTTTTACCCTTACCAAGAGGAAAGTACACTGAACAAATTGCAGTACACTTATTAACCCCTTGGGTGAAGAAGTGTAAAGTATCTCATTGTTATCAGGTTTAAGAGGAAAGACGAGAATATGTAAAGAATAGGCCAGACTATTCTGTGTAAGTGTAGGCTAAGGGGGAATAAGCCGTGACCAGAGAAAAGGAACCAATGCATTGCTGTCTGGCCAGTCAAAGAATCCAATACCTCTCTAGTAGTAGTATCTCAACGGTGGCTGGTGCCCTGGCCAACCTACTACCTCTATCATCAGTATTTGAATCCATTAAAATTCCATATAAGACTTTTCAAAAGGTTTGTTCCTTTCGTGATACACACTTCATTGAAGGATTTTCCATCATGATTCTAATATATGCTTTTCCTCTATTGCTTACTATTAAGAACATCTAATCTCTTGCTAAGAAATTTACTCCATTTCATCTCGTAATTAAGATCTTTGTTATAAGCTTGAAAATACTCCAACATTTCTATAGCCTGAAATACTATAAAAATTATCTTCTATACGAAGAGAAAAGTTAATTTCCACTTAGGTGACGATAATTTTTTTTCTTCAAAATGTTGATTCAAAATCTTATTACAGTGTATAAAATAACTTTAGATATACGTATCTTTTACGGGTGTATGGGGGAATTATTTTGAAATGACATCTTCTATTACAAAGTGAGGCTTTAAGATTTGGACACGTAGACTATCTTACGACCACTTTTAGAAATCCAGCACAGAATAAAACTAGTTAAGAAGTAATTACTACTAGAAAATAATCTTTATTAAAGAAAGAATATAATTCATGGAAATTTATTTGGAGGCAATCCACGAAGTACTGAAAATACTTGAAGTAAACGCAAAGTAGATAAATCATGAAAATGAGAGTATATCGAATATAAAACTAGACGTCCTCAATCGATTATCTGTAAGAAGAAAGATACAGGAAAGATATATGTTCTTCTTTCACTTGTTATTATTATTATTATTATTATTATTATTATTATTATTATTATTATTATTATTATTATTATTATTATTATTATTATTATTATTATTATTATTATTGTTGTTGTTGTTGTTGTTGTTGTTGCTGATGTTGAGGAAAGGGTATTAGAAAATAATTTAACTATATATAAGATGTAATGGATAAATTATAAATATCTTAAGATGAGTGAAAAGGTTAGAATATATCAGTCATATATAAAATATAAAGACAGACTTATATCAGCCTATGCAACACAAAAAAAGAAACTTGCTCCAAGTTTAAACTTCTGAAGTGCCCCCGGTTCAACTGCTTGATCAGGAAGATCATTCTATAATCTGATCACAGCTGGAATAAAACTTCTAGCATACTGTGTAGTATTGAGTGTCATGGTGGAGGAGGCAATACTGTCAGAACTAACTGCCTATTGACTGTTAAGCGAATACGTCTTTCTTGAAGAAAACTGGAGCTCTTGTGAATTTATTTCTACTTTTTAACAGATATAATCTTGGAAATCCAGTTGATAACTCCCAAGATTAAAAAGATTTGAAGTTATCAAGAATGGAAAATAACAGTGAAGTCTAAGTGATCTTCTAGCTGACTGAAATACTACTGATAGAAAGCATATAACATAATGCTTATTATTCTCCTGTGGCTGACTAAAACCAAAACTTGATGAAGTTTCCAATTTGTATGACAAGTCAAACTCTAATTACTGGTGTACTTGGTATTCATAGCTGATTTTCGTCTGCTATAATTGTGATTAACGTATGCAACGGGGTACATCTATAATCTTATTACTTACATGATATTAGGATGAAACATCACAGGAGGTTCAGTAAAAAATGTTGCATTAATAAAAATGGATATACTACATATTTTAATTTCAATCTACTACTATGTACGTATGTATGTACGCCCATATATATATATATATATATATATATATATATATATATATATATATATATATATATATATATATATATATATATATATATATATACCATGGCACTTCCCCAATTTTGGGGGGTAGCCGACATCAACAAAGAAACAAAAACAAAAAGGGGACCTCTACTCTCTACGTTCCTCCCAGCCTAACAAGGGACTCAACCGAGTTCAGCTGGTACTGCTAGGGTGTTACAGCCCACCCTCCCACATTATCCACCACAGATGAAGCTTCATAATGCTGAATCCCCTACTGCTGCTACCTCCGCGGTCATCTAAGGCATCGGAGGCAGCAGTAGGGCCTACCGGAACTGCGTCACAATCGCTCGCCATTCATTCCTATTTCTAGCATGCTCTTTTGCCTCTCTCACATCTATCCTCCTATCACCCAGAGCTTCCTTCACTCCATCCATCCACCCAAACCTTGGCCTTCCATATATATATATATATATATATATATATATATATATATATATATATATATATATATATATATATATATGTATATATATATATATATATATATATATATATATATATATATATATATATATATATATATATATATATATATATATGGGTATGATATATCTATATACATATATTTACTTATTCACACAAACACAATCATATATATATATATATATATATATATATATATATATATATATATATATATATATATATATATATATATGTGTGTGTGTGTGTGTGTGTGTGTGCGTGTATGTGTGTGTGTGTGTTTATGTACTGTATATATACATGACACATAATTTCCTTCCATAAATACTCTGTTCAGCTATCTCTGTTATTTTAGGTATCATATATTACTTTATATTTTATTCATAATTTTCCAAAGAAATTAAAACCCTTAGATATTCAAAAAAGCTAAGGTGTACTACAAAGGCAAACTATTCTTAATCTATAAGAGAGCTATAAGAATTTTTATGAGTGTTTAGTTAAGTTCATGAGTAAAATATAATCATCGTTAAAATCTTTCTCTACACTGGTGATGCTATAGCAAGAGTGGAGTTCTTTTAATTCTAACACTCTTACTAAATTCTGAAATGCTTTCATGGCAAAATGTTTCACGGGTAGATAAATAATATCCTTCATAATTCTTATAAATGAATTTCAAATGAATCTAGCGTGAGAAATTTAATATTCTTAGGTGTTGAAACTGAAGATACTATGACGAACCAAGAGTAAGTTGTGAGTCAAAGGAGAGATCAATCCAACTGAATCTTGGCTCGTCATATTGGTGACCCCGGAGTGACCAATGTGACGAACCAAGACTCACATCATACTCTTGGCTCGTCACGTTAAACCTACAACCGGTTCTGTTAACAGTTAACTATGAAGTAGGCAGACAGGTCAATACAAGTTGCTGTCAGGCGACGGAAGAGCGAAGATATAAAGGATAATATATGAAAAAAAAAGAAAAAAAAAGAGACCTGTCATTAGTATGTACGGTCGTGTGACACACGGGTGGTACAATACCTTAAAGAGTGTTATGGGTGACATCATTTTAGAGTAGTAATTCCTTTCTCATAATAGCCGAGTCCAAAGATAAATATTTCGTAAATTCATTATAAAATGGGTCGAAATGGTCATTTGTTAATTTTCTTATTTCATTGTAACTGTATATGATGAATTTCTTTTTTTTAAACTTATATATGCTTTTTATTTGATTGAAAATATTGGTTTCAGACAATATATAGTTTTGATAATCTCCATAAGATACATTCTTCATCTCAAAATATACCTTCTTCAGCATAAAATATAAAAATAAAATACAATCGATAATTGTTCACTGTATTCCAAACGAGAAAGAATCGCATCAATAGTCCTTATTATGCTTACTTAGAGTGAATAATTTTGTATCGTATTGTTTAGCCTCCTGACCCACCTTCCCCGTGTATGAGTTTGACCTTTCTGGGAATAAACAACAAATACCTTTCAAATATCTATGAACATCGACTTTTTCAAAACTGCTAAAATTTTGGGTTGATGGGAATTTCAAAAGGTGAATGAATTGAAGGGTATATCGTTATCTTCTTAACACAGACAGCTGATTTTAGAAGTATATGTATTTGCTTAACAAAACTGTAAGGTGTAACAAATTTGGTTGATATATATTGGATTACTATGTACTTATAAAATTTTCTTTGAATATCCAGAAAGAAACGAAACTTTGTAATCTGGTACAGTTAACCTTTGCCTTCAAAGTGACAATTAATTTTCTTAAGATCTATATGAGTATCATGTTAATTTTTTTAATTAGATTTTTGGCACAAAATATTTAAAAACTAGATCACCACTATCTTCAGTTTCAGAACTCTTTCAGCTTATTCAAGCATATCTGAATTCAGAGTTTTGGTGGAATTGTGCAATGGTTATTTAGAAAGAATAATGCAAAGGATGATAGAGAAAATTAGGGAAAACATCACGATCAGAAAAAGATTTTGATAAAGAAATAGGATTACAGTAAAAAGAATAACCAATTGTTTATAAATTAAAAATATAAGATAGTTTAAAATGAAGCAAAATGAAGGAATAGGCAAAAGGTGAAATATATCTGTTTCAGCCCATTTACGAAAACACTGGATAAAGCTATGTAGTTTGAATTTTGCAAAGAAAATATATGGGCTCGATGCTGCCTGATCCAAAAGGTTGGAATAGGGGTCGGCCCTTCTGCTTTCTCCCAGAGATGTATGTTCTCGTGGATTGCAACAATACAATTTGTTATTGTATATTCACTTGCGCAATTCTTGATTGGATGGGAATACTTTTTTCAATTGTTCTATAATTCTTATATCAGAATTATAGAACAAGTGAAAAAATGGGTTTTTTTTTTTTCAATTTATATAAGAATCTTATATTATGTGATTAAAAAATCTCCTTTTATCAAATATGTTTATATCCAGAAACCTTATATCTTATGATGACCTTTATAACTTCAATCATTCCTACATTTTGCTTTATCATACATACTAACACATATGTATTTCTATTTATATAATATATAAAAGAGTATCATATTTAACTATATTACAATTCTTCCTTTTATTATATGAAGACTTGTCATTAGAATTTGTATATATCAAAAGTTCCACCCATTAAACATTTTGACTTCCACTTCATTTATTCATTATTTCACATTTTCGTCTTAAGAAATAATTCAGACTTTATTTATTCATATGTTATTTCAGATGTTAGAGCAATTCTTATCTGGCTTCCATCATATGTTAAAATCACTTTACTTTGAAACTTACATTTTTTCCTCTGAAATATGGAAGGGTTATCGTCCTCCAGTTGAGATTTCTTTTAAAGAGTATTTATCACAGTATATTTATTAAGGCTATTCACCTCAGTTCTTATACTCTATATTTCTCTTAACA
>NC_090725.1:334799295-334809295 GCF_036898095.1 Palaemon carinicauda
TCAGGCCTACGGTCATCTATCTTGAGAGTGCCCAACATCTGAGGAAAAGGAAACAGAGGAAGGGGGAGACGAAGGAGATCGATATCCCCACCCTCCCCGCAAGACATCAGAAGCAGCAGCCAATGCAGCGGTGAGAGTGACGTCGACAGACTTAGTAGAGCAGGCACTGGAGCCTCCATCCGTACCCCGGACCTCACCCCCGCAGCACTAGGAAGAGGACTAGGGAGCTGCAGCATGCCCCATATATCCTAATGATCGGCTAGGAATGTTAGCAGTTAAGATTGGCCTACCAGATAAATCCATTCGAACAATGATCAACACAGAAGACAGTGTTTCACTGACTGAAACAAGAGTCTCTTCAAACACACTATAGTCAGCGCCATCCACTATCCTCGACACACCAGGAGGAATTAAACTACGCGTAAGCCATACAACAATCGTCAACTTTAAGATGAGCTCTGTGAAATTTTCACATGATTATTTTATCTTGTCCTCCTTCGGAATTTCAGGCATCAAGGCTATATTAGGAATTGATTTTATAAGCAGTAATCATATATACATTTTTGTGGGAAATGATACAGTAACAGCTAGAGCAGTAGGGTGCATTTTGCCAATATAAAGTCGTGGAAGATTAAGTGCTTGTATAGGCATGGAGAGACATTTAGGTAAGGCAACAGCTGTACCTGAGAGAGGAGAAGTGTTGTCTTCCAGATACTTACGAGAATATCAGTGACCCTATGTCATCCTCTTCCGGAAGGATTCAAGGTCGTTGTTAAACCCCACGAAAATTGGGTGTACGTACTCTTCGAGGGCTTATCAGAAATAAAAGAGAACAGAGCTGATATAACGATAGTTGATTTGTCATATAAGAGTTGTGCTAGGAAATGATTTTGTGTGTGAATTAGAGTTATTTGAAATTGTTAATAATTGGATCTTGAAAGCCACAACTACAGCCTGCACAGATGAACGTACTCAGAACTTGATTATGCAAGCACGAGAACTATCTTGATCACAATATCAATCTGTAATTAATGACATTGTTAATTATTATTTCGATGTAATTGCAACTGGAGACGAGCCAACCGGAAGGATTGATCGATTTCCCTTTAGCACTGAAACTGGGCAGCCCGAGCCGATCAGTTCAAGGCCTTATAAGGTACGCATTCATTAACAGGGAGAGATAAAGAGGGAAACTAGTAAGTTAAAGGAACAAAGGATAATTGAGGAGAGCTAATCCCCCTAGGCTTCTCCTATTTTAGCTGTTAGGAAAAAGGATGGCTCGGTAAGATTTTGTGTTGATTATAAGAAGTTGAATGCAGTCACTAAGGATAATGCATTTCCACAGCTCTCGATAGAAGAATTACTTGGGAAGGTACTGAATAGTAAATATTTTACAACTATTTATTTGAATTCTGGATACTATCAAATACTCATTCAGGAAGATTGTAAATGTAAAACGGCTTTTATAGCTAACGATCAACTATTTCAGTTTATTTTTCTTAATTAGGGTGTGAAAAAAAGCTCCAAGTAATTTCTCTAGAGTAATGATGGCGGTTTTGTCTCCCTTAAATGGCCATAATGTTCTTGTTAATCTAGATGATATCATATTTACAAAGAATATGGCCGAAGAACAATAATAATAATATTTATAAAGGTTTAGGAGAATTGTAACCTAATGATATGAAAATTAATTTTTTAAAGTGCAAATTTTCCTGTGACCATGTCGAATTTTTAGGTCACATAATAACCCCCGAAGGTATTCAACCCTGCCTCAGTAAAGTAGAATCTATTAGTGATTTCTCTAGACCATGTACCCCTAAGAAATAACTGGGTTCCTTGGGCTCGCTGGGTATTTCCGTAAATTCATAAGAGGTTTTGGAGAGATATCGAGACCCTTAGATGCTTCACAGATAAAAAAATGTAATAGCTTGGTGCGTGGCAGAAGAAATTACCTTTAATTATTTGAAAGCTGCCTCAACTAGCAATGACTTACTTGCATATCCTAGATTTGATCGCCTGTTTTTGGTGACAACGGATGATATTAGCTCAGCTATTGGTGGCGTAGTTTTTAGATGAGATGATAAAGGTAGAGAGCAACACATTTGCTTTGCTTTGAGGGCATTAAAAAGGGCAGAAAGGAATTGTAGTATATTCGATCGGGAGCCTTTAACCATTCTTTAGGTTCTGGAGAGGCATCGGTTCTTTTTATTAGGTCAGTCGATTGAGTTGGAAAGTGATCATCGCCCCTTAAGTGAATTATTTTCTAAAGGAAATTCAACATCTAGACTAATGAGATGGAATGAAAGATTATTAGAGTTTAATATTATTGGTATTCACCGAATAGAAGGTAAAGCTAACAAGGTAGCTGATGCCCTCTCTGGATGTACAGTAATAGGAGTAAAACTAGGGCACAAAAGAGGAACGAAAAACGTAACCAAAATATTGAAGGAACCCCATCCAAATAGAAAAAAATAGACAACAGGATGTGAATTCAAGTGAGGAGCAATTAGAAAAGGGGATCGGAGAGAGAGAGAGAGAGAGAGAGAGAGAGAGAGAGAGAGAGAGAGAGAGAGAGAGAGAGAGAGAGATGGCAACTGTGAGGGTGAATATATGTTGGTGGCTGAGGACATGACCAGAGGTGTCCAGATTGAATGCCTGATGATGCAAGTGTGATTGACTTGGGAGCTTGGGACATAAAAGAAGTCCGAGAGAGGGACAGAAAAAAGAAGAATGGAAGGAAAGAGTACGAGTAGGGATTAAAGGGGAATCAGAAAGTTATCCATCATTTTTTAATGTGCCTCGTGAGAATTTTTTTATAGAAAGTTATACCTTATATTATGCTTACGAGAGGAGGGGAGGGGAATTTTGTGCAGTGGTAGTTGTTCCTCCCTCTTTGATTAATCGAGCCATCCACATTATACATGCAAGTCCGTATGCAGCATATTTAGGAATTAATAGAACATTAAGGAGAGGAAGTGAATCCTTCATTTGGTTAGGAATGAAAAAATCTATAGAAAAATTCCTTAAAATGTTGTCAAGTTTATCATTGTTTCAATGAACATGAAAACACTATACCGGAAGCCAGAAAATGGCCTGTGATTCTTATTAAATTTCATATGGTGCATATGGAGGTGGTAAGAACATTTCCTACTGGTTTAACACTACATAAGTGTATGTATGTATTTGTGGATGCATTTACTCTGGACACTCATACTTAGGCAATGTTGGGTAAATCAGCAAATTCATTAGCCTAGGCACTGTGCTCTTTCATTACTAGGTTTGGTTGCCCGAAAATTTGATAAGCGATAATGGTCTTGAGGTTTTAGATAAGGTGGTGAAATTGGTCGTGGCCAGATGAAAATTGAACACTTTCCCGTGACCGCATATAGGCATTCAGCTAATGGCATAGTGGAATCGCATAATAGGAGAGTAGTACAAATTTTACGTTACTTATTGACTGATGACCTCCTTCAATGGCATACCAAGCTTCCTGCAGTTGAGCCAGCTTTGAAAATTGCATATACTGCTTCGCTCAGGGACATGCCTTTCTTTTTATTGTCTGGACAGGATCCTGTGTTACCAAACACAGTCCTCATCAATTTGCAACAGTTACCAAATTATTCAACTGAGCAATACCGTGTATATTTACTATATCTATTGAGGAGAGTAATGAACACCACTGAAAGGTTTTTGAAAAGAGCCAGTGAAAAACATAGCTTAAGGTATGATGGTCGGTTTAAAACCGCACCAGTAAAAGTATTTGTGGGCGATCGTGTGTATTTGAAATCATTATAACCTACAAAACACAAACTAGAGCCAGCGTATCTGGGTCCGTACCGAGTGAAGATGGTTGAATCTAACTGTGTAGTCATACAAAGCATTATTAATGGTGCAGTGTCTGAGCATCATCAGGCACCCATACATGTGGTGCCTGAAGAGGTAGTTTTTAAAAGTGTCATTTCTCGTGTTAATGAGTAGAATTATTTTTTCTTTGCTGTTGTTGTTTGAACAGACCTCATTTCTTCTTTTGATGTGTTTTAAATAAACTTGATGCTAACAATTTATTCATATGTTAGTGCTTCATGTATTTGTAAAGTGTTGTGGTAATTTCGCTGATTGTAGCAATACGTATGATATACTGCTGAGTGAACTTAAAAACAATCAGAGGTTAAATAGGTCATATGAAATCCGTCAGGCAGATGCTGTATTTTTCATATATTTATATGATTTCATGCTTGCTGGGGCCGGGGTGACTCACTGAAGGTAAGTTGCTGTGGGATTAAAGTTCAGCCTTGAGTAAAGACAGTGTTAGAGAATGTGAAGATGTGAATACCTTATACTTAAAGTTATATGAGATAGGCGGGAAGATGAATGATTTTCTCGAAAAAAAAAAACAGCTAATGGCCACTGATTGATAGTTGCAAGTGCAAGTTTAGTAGTGATTTAGAAAAATAGTAAAACGGTGGTGGCGAGTTGAGTTGTGAAATTGTAACATAAACCTTGACAAAATATAAACGGGGGATGAAGCAATATCTATTCCTACCCCTGTTCGGTCCAAAAAGCCCATATTGCCGCAACCAGAGAGCGATTATTGATGAGGTTGTGTAATACTGATGTTGTTATTATTTTTTTTTTCAATTTGAGTGTTCTGTATTTTAGTTGCAGAGGTCATAATAAGAAATGGGTGAAATTATTTTATATTTTATTGTGTATACATTTACATGCAATATTTCATTTCTAGTTTTTCTTTATTGTGAAATATGTGTTATTATTTTGGGTGATATATATATATATATATATATATATATATATATATATATATATATATATATATATATATATATATATATATATATATATATATATATATATATATATATATATATATATATATATATATATATATATATATATATGTTATGTTGTAATACTATTTAATACATGCCACGTCTATTCCGTGTCAGAGTGTCCTCCATATGTCATAGACTAGTAAGGGGGAGTGCGCAACTCCTCCTGGAGTGAGGAACTTTGGTGGGGGGGGGGGGGGGGTGTTGCGTGAATGCCCTAATCCTTGTATGCAAATGTGTGTTTGTAAGTGAAGGTAATTGAACAATGCAATCATGAAAATTCCAAAAAACCTAAAAATTCAGCATGTTGTTATCGCAAGATTGCATCTCTCTTGCAAGGGGTAGTTAGTAGCGTTTGTTTGTGCATTTAGACAAGGTGTTCACGTAAGATTGTCGGCTGTACACATCGTATTCATGAACCTTTTGTAATAAAAAACACATGTTCCGATGTCTCATTATCCATTGGCTTGGGACACACACACACATATATATATATATATATATATATATATATATATATATATATATATATATATATATATATATATATATATATATATATATATATATATATATATCCTAGTCAGACTGAAACAGCATCAGGTGGCCGTCTCCAGGGGTTCTCTTAATAATGCCTTGGCCACCTACTGGTTAGAGTCAAGTCAAAGAATTGGATGGTCAAAGGCGGAAAAAGTAATCCATGCAAATGACTATTTCCAGAGGAATATTGTTGTATCCTTTATAATCTCCTGTACTCAAGTTAGAAATTTGAATTTAAGCCCAGGTTTGTTTTCTGTTAATCCAGTATTATCCTTTTATCTAAAATCTGACTTCTCCAGAATTATTAAGAAACTGACAGCTGTCCATCACCTTCTCCTGTATAAATACGATGTCTTTTTATATGTATTCTCATTGTTGAGTTTGATAATGTCCTGAGTGGATGAAAGTACTAACTCCAATCAAGTCTTTTCATTTTTCCTTTCGTGGCTATAATACATTTTATATTCAACACGTGTCAGCTTTCGTGATTTCTACACATAATGGACGCCACGCGTAACTTTTGCCTCGTTTTCCCCTTCCTATCTTATCTCTTGAAGGACTTTCAAAACTCCCTGGTGAAAGCCCATTCTACTAGACTCCGACGAAAATTTCTGCATCGTTTTTAGAGGAACATGTGATCCCCAAAACGTTACTCCTAGCTCGACTAAGAAAAGATATCGGCCACCCATTTAGTGATATTAGTGTTCTATCCCTGAAGAAACACCTGGAAACTACAAGAAGGTCAGAACAATAATTATTCAAGCAGTTACGCAAGACTAAACATAATTTTATGCGGGATGTTCATCTTGACTGGAGGACACCCTTATTGAACGTTATCTACTCCTAACTTAGAGAGAAATTACAAGTTTTAGGCGTTCATTTGGAAAATAAATTGAATAGACTAATACAGCCAAATGATTGGAACATAAATTTTCAAGATACTTGTGTTATAAATTTGCCTGATAAACCTGTATCAGGTGAAGTAAAAAAGGCTTTGGGGTATGGTTTATCATTCGCTGTAAATAAAAAACCTAATAGTGTAGATATTGCCTCTGCCTTTGTAAAAATGGAAAAAAAACTAAGAAAATTTCCCAGTGTAACATCAACATTGCTAAAGGGCTTATTTATTTGGTGATGGGATATGCAAACACCTGCAATTTCCCTAAACATTTTTTAACAGCCATAAAATCGTTGAAAAATGACTGTGAATGCATATTACAAAAGCAGACAAAGCATTAGTATTAGTCATTATGAACAAAACCCCTTATTTAGAAAAGATGTATGTACTTCTATCAGATGTTTCCACTTACATAAAATTAAGAGTTAATCCCTTAGACGATGTCATCAAAGATTTTAATAAAAACTTAAAATCTATCTTAGAATAAGAAAAATCCTTAATTAATGCCTCTATCTCTACTGGTCCTTCTTTGCCTTATTTATATGGTTTAATTAAAACCCATAAAACAGGATATCCAATCAGACCAATTATCAGTGCTATATGTTCTATTAACTATAAGTTATCCAAATATTTAGTCAAATTACTTTCCCCGATCTTAGGATGTATTTCAACCTCATATAAAAAAATACTGTTGATCTTTGCGAAAAATTACAAAAAGTTAACCTTACGTCTAGACATAAATTAGTAAGTTTTCGTGTGACTTCATTGTTTACCAAAGTGCCGGTTAATGACTTATTGTATTTCCTGTCAAGAATTTTAGATGCTTATGATTTACCTTTATGAACCCGTGCTATTATTGAACTAATTTGTTTGTGCATTAAAAATTGTAAATTTAGTTTTAATGGAGATTACTATGAACAAGTTTTTGGTATGGCTATGGGTGATCCTATGTCCCCACTTTTATACACATATATATGGAGTTTTTAATCTAGATTAATTCTGTAAGTGTGGTCTTCCCAAATTGTTTGGTATCGATATGTTGATGAAGTTCTAGGTATTTTAGAAGAAAATTTTAATCATGAGGGTTTTGTTTCAATCATTAATTCATTAGTACCATCTATAAAATTTACTATAGAAAATGAAAAAAAGAAATAACCATATCGCATTTTTATGTTTTAATAGTTAGAGAAACAGATAAGTTTAAGTTTTCCATATATAGAAAGCCTAAAAATAATTTTTCCTATATACATTTTTACTCCGGTCACTTTAAAAATATAAAACATTCAGTTTTTTCCTCCATGTACTTTAGGGCATTTAGAATTTGTACCCCAAATTACATTAACCCTGGATAGGTACGCTCATCGGACACCCCTTTAAGGGTATACTCGGACGCGAACGACCCCGACGCCAAAAAAAATTCTTGAAAAATCAGTTTTTGCAGTAACCTCCTTTTTTCTTTTGCCAAAAAAAACTTCAATGAATGCTTAAAACAACTGTAAAGATAAATACTACTCATCTGCAGAAAAACTATTTATTATAAATATTTTAAAAAATTAAGTAAAAAAAAAAAGACCTGACATAAAAATTCATAAAAAAAAAAGTTTATACATATATACACAAATCCTTTTAGGAATTGATTCTTGAATGTTTAGGACACATCTTGATGTAATTTGGATGAAGTCAGACCCATGGAGGTGAAGATCTGAAATGAGAAAAAAAGGGTAACTTTTTTTGGCCAAAAAAATTTGTCCAAATTTCATGAATTTTTTTGGGTACCCAAATGAAATAGGAAGTGGCTAATTTTTTTAGGGAATAAACATATGTTATCCTAAAATAGAAATATGTAAAAAAATCTTCATTATTTTGTAAATTACATTTATATCAGGGGCCATACCTAAAGGTAATTTTTTGAGTACTTAGAAATTTCGTAAAAAAATACATATATTTAATATATAATATGATATTTATGCGGTAAAAATATACCAAAATATCACAAATTCTATAGGGAACAAGAATATATATAGATAGGGCAGCTTACGCTTCGGATATGTCCACAAAATGGCCGCCAACCACACTGACTCAGACTCCCTAATCTGCCACTTGAAATGTAGGAAGGGTATGTCAATTTCAAGGTGTTATTTACTAATCTAATTATTATTGGATATGCATAAAAATTGTATGGTGGGTTGCTGGATAGTTGTCGATTATTTTACGACTATAAAATTAAAATTCTGACCCAAAAATTTTTTTTTGAAGGGAAATAAAATCGAAAAAAAAATGTAAAACAATATTTTAGCTAAAAAAATTTGATGATATTCAATCAAAAAAAAAGTAAACAAAATTTTCCGACAAATAAACATCTAGAGGAATCATTGCTCTGTGATAGTTCCTTAGTACGTAGTAATTTTGAAAGAATTGGGAAAAAACGAAAAAAATGGCAATCACCGGAAAATCGAACACATACCTATATATACGCCATATCTGGCTAAAAAAAAGATAGGCATGGGTAGCCAGATCATCTAGAAACACTTTCCAACACTATAAAAATATAAGTTTTGCGACACTACTTGCCAATTCCTTACGGTAACATGACTAAGCAAAAAAATGCAAAACAAATAAAAAGGGGCACTCGCGGAAAAATGGCTAACATTCTAATATACGGCATTTCAGAAAAAAAAAATCAGCCACGTGCTAGGCAAACCATCAAGCACATTTTCCGACAAATAAACATCTAAATGAATAATTACTCTGTGATAGTTCCTTAGTACGTAGTAATTTTGAAAGAAATGGGAAAAAACGAAAAAATGGCAATCACAGGAAAATCGAACACATACCTATATATATGCCATATCTGGCTAAAAAAAGAAGATAGGCATGGGTAGCCAGATCATCTAGAAACACTTTCCAACACTATAAAAATATAAGTTTTGCAACACTACTTGCCAATTCTTTACGGTAACATGACTAAGCAAAAAAATGCAAAACAAATAAAAAGGGGCACTCGTGGAAAAATGGCCATTCTAATATACGGCATTTCAGAAAAAAAAAAATTTCAGCCACGTGCTAGGCAAACCATCAAGGCACATTTTCCGACAAATAAACATCTAAATGAATAATTACTCTGTGATAGTTCCTTAGTACGTAGTAATTTTGAAAGAAATGGGAAAAAACGAAAAAATGGCAATCACAGGAAAATCGAACACATACCTATATATACGCCATATCTGGCTAAAAAAAGAAGATAGGCATGGGTAGCCAGATCATCTAGAAACACTTTCCAACACTATAAAAATATAAGTTTTGCGACACTACTTGCCAATTCCTTACGGTAACATGACTAAGCAAAAAAATGCAAAACAAATAAAAAGGGGCACTCGTGGAAAAATGGCCATTCTAATATACGGCATTTCAGAAAAAAAAAATTTCAGCCACATGCTAGGCAAACCATCAAGGCATATTTTCCGACAAATAAACATATAAATGAAATATTACTCTGTGATAGTTCCTTAGTACGTAGTAATTTTGAAAGAAATGGGAAAAAACGAAAAAATGGCAATCACAGGAAAATCGAACACATACTTATATATACGCCATATCTGGCTAAAAAAAAAAATAGGCATGGGTAGCCAGATCATCTAGAAACACTTTCCAACACTATAAAAATATAAGTTTTGCGACACTACTTGCCAATTCCTTACGGTAACATGACTAAGCA